>NC_087210.1:37889199-37906699 GCF_015104395.2 Macrobrachium nipponense | reverse complement strand
AAGTTAGTTTCAATACTAGTTCTCTATTCCCCCTAAACTAGCAAATCTCCTTTGCTCAGGAACTACGCTAAACGGATTCCCAAGAGAGAGGAAGACGTGCCCCTCGTCAGTGAAAGGAAATGATTAAGTCAATCATGCCCAGACTGCTACCTGACAGGAACAACCTTCAACAACCCATGACCCCAGGGCATGTCAGTGACTGTCATTTTGTGGCTTCTGGTCCTGAGAATGCCCACCTTCCGCCAAAACATACCAGTGGGAATGAATCTTCCCTGGAAGGTTCGTAGTATTCGAACGCTGAAAAGATCTGCCTTAAGACGGGAATGGTAAAAATTCCATGCCATTCGGCATAGTCAAAGCGGAGTGCAATAATTTACTGTGTAGAGGCTACATCTGCGCTCCAGTGGAAGAACTGCTAAATCGTAAATCAAGGGGTAACTGAAAACTGATAAAAGCTACAACCCTGGGTTAATTTCTTTTTGTATTCTATATGAAATTGCGCACATTTCCATATATAAAACTTTATGTAACGACTAATTTAAAATGGTGCAAACATTACGACAATCGGACGAAAAAATTTATGATTTTTTGATGTAACTGTACCTAAGTCAGAGTTAACAATGTTATGGGTACATTGTAAGGTCCATTGGAGAAGCATGGGAAATTCAACACTGACGAATAGTTCTGAATTTTACCCATCATTTCAGCTACTGGGACACTCATTAAGGGGACTGCTCGGTCCATGTTGACTTTTTCATTGCTATTTCTTCACCCTCTTCACTTGGGGAGAACTTTGATGAACGTGTCTCCTAGACTATGGAACCAATAGGTTGTTCTGCACTGCCACAGAATACAAAGGTAAGACATTGGACCTATTTCATTCTGCAAGCAATTACAGCGCCCAGAGTGTCAACACGTTCAATAACATATTTATGTAAACGAATTATAATTGAACTTACTAATTAATTCTTTATAGATTCATAGTTAATCATTGCTTCTGTAGAATAGCTTGATCAGGCATCGCATTTCTAATTGTAATTGAATAACCATCACCCTCTGTAGTGTGAATTCACATTGGTACTGCAGAATAAGTTTCATAACATAATACATTACAAGGTTTTAAGCTCTGAATACGGAAATTAAGTTCACAGGTGGGAAATCAATTCTCTTTCAGAAGAAGATCTATACTTTGATTATAACCCAAAACAGTTTGTTTTTCATCTTCCAAGGTATAACTTTTACAATGATACCAACTTGCTATCAGTGCTGTTAGAGTTTTTTCTTGTGTTTTGAGGTATATTTTGATTATGCCTTATTTTGTGTTTGTGGTTATGAACACTTATTTTTGAAGTACTAATGATAAAGTGGTAAACAGTTAATCTATTTGTGGATGTAACTAAGTAAAAAAAACTACGTCAAAGTATTAGTATTTTGCGCAATGAAGTGTCAGTTCGCTGCTTTAAAATGTATGCCAAAGAGAGGATGTAATTTTAATGAGAAAATGTTGGTTAGATTAGTGTAGGATACTTTTGATATTAAAGAAATAAGCTTTGCTCTGTCAGAAATAAATTTAACCTTGGGAAAATGGTGTGTAAGGTAGGAATCCTGCCGAAGATTTTTAGAAAATAAAGTTTAAAGATCCATGTGAGTTGTCAGTAAAACAATATCTGGTTGCCTGTGTGTTTGCAATAAGGTTACAACGTAGCACGCATTATCATTGCATGGAATCATTGGAACATTAGTCTTTATGTGTAAGCTGCCCAGTTACCACCAGATTACCGAGTGCTTTTCTTTTAGGTAATTATTGTTGTTATAATAACTATATAGACGACGGCGAGTCATTTGAAAGCATTTCAGTCAAATAGAATATGTGCAGGGATTTGTAACGTTTCTTTTAAGGTAATAAGACGGCAGACTGTCAATTGTTTCGTCCCATTTTGTATCTTGGTTTTTTACCTGACACCCCTCAACCTCACTCTGTGACATCAATATTACTCTACGTTCATCTGTGTGTGTGTTTTTTTAGTTGTTAAACTAGTTTCATAGTTCATCTTAATGCCTTTATTTTGTCTTGTATTGTTGAAATTTCCTGTTCTTAGCCCATTCAGTCACTTGGTCTTTGCAAGTGCTGTCTGTCCCAGAGCCAGAGCTGAGGTAACCGATATTTGACTGTGCATTGTCTCTGCAGCCACTATTCATGCCATAACAATCATCCTGGTGTCATATTTAATCAGAATACTTGTTATTTATTGTGGTACATTGAAAAATGAAATAATCAAATAAATGGTCAAAAGGACAGGTACAACCTCCCAAAAATGATGCCTCAGTATATAATGTGACTCCAGAGTTAGATTTTAGATGATGCTCAGCGAGTACGAAGCGGCACGAAAATTTTTATTCCCCTTTCGCCGCTTGTCATGATCTGATTTAACAAGTCTGAACTTGTCATTTCTCGATTAATTTGACAGTACCATGATATTATCTTTGGCTATTATTGTTGAATTGATGTATCAATCTATGAGTTAAAGGTAAATAATGATGATTTTTATCAGCAGTAGGAAATAAATGATATTGACTACGGGCTGCTCTAGGAGCAAGAGCCCGTGCTGGCATAAGACCAGCTTAATCTCAAACAACAATAATGATATTGAAACCAAGGAGTTGTCCTGGACATTGAAAAATCATTGAGAAGTTAGAGTCCTTGCGGGGAAAAATCGCCATCAAAGAAACCAGATATTAAGTACCAGAAATTATGACTTCAGATAAGAATATAGGGACTTTACTCTCAATGTTTTTTTCTTCATAATAAACAGAAGAGAGATTTCTACGCTTCAAAGGAGCACACAACCAATCTGTTAACATCGAATCCACTTTAACTTGGGAATGTCTTACGAAATGAATGAATATACGCTGGTCGTTCTATTCTGCCCTACTACGTAGTATGATGCCCTTTGATCTGGATGTATACTCTGTTTTTTTCATCTGTCCATCAGCCTGTGGTGTTTTTGTATGGTAACACTGCGTCCCGGGCTTTAGACAGTTACATTCAACGATTATAATAATATCCTATTTCGAATATTAACGGTGTAATTCGCATACAGTAAATTATTAAAACACTTTTCAGTTGCAAATGTACACACAGATATACTTTTATTTACCTAAAACTTACACATAGCGTAACTATCTAAAGCCCGGGACGCAGTGTTACCATACAAAAACACCACAGGCGGATGGACAGATGAAAAAAAACAGAGTATAGTAGGGCGACATTGACCACAACCTCTGCTGTCACCTTCCCTCTGAATCTGGCAACGGTTGGAAGGTTTTCTTTAGGTGTAAGTTACTTCCAAGGGACAGTGGGTTCGATTTTAAAAGGGTTTCTTTCTGAATATCAGAAATTACAAGAATGTCATGCGTAAAATTAACAGACTGTCATATTATTAATAAAAATAACAATAATGATGATAATAATAAAGGTAGCCCATAAAGACACCAAAAGGGTAGAATTTATAGCTTTATATTTCGAAGAGGCCTTTATATTTCGAATTATAAAGCTATAAATTCTACCCTTTTTGGTGCTTTTATGGGCTACCTTTATTGGATGGAGTTCTGGTTGAACAGAAAATATATCTTAGTCACATACACACACACACACATATATATATATATATACTATATATATATATATATATATATATATATAATATATATATAGAGAGAGAGAGAGAAGAGAGAGAGAGAGAGAGAGAGAGAGAGAGAGAGAGAGAGAGAGAGAGAGAGAGAGAGCTAAATCGTAACATTAATCTCACGTCATTAAAAAACCTTTTTGATTGAAAACGCAAAACTCTTCCTCTTGTAAACAGCCCTTAACTCCACCAACAAAACCTCAATCTCAACAGGCAGGCACAATGAAAACTGGAAAAAAAAAAATGAAGCCGAAGAACATCCCCAATGCACACAAGGTCTTGAAATCTCCAGTCATTATAAATGAGTCAGTACAAATGAATTCAGGCAACCGCGCGGAAAAAATAGTAAGTGAGTTTCAGAATTTAATTCCGCAGTTTACTCTTAACGGTGTTTTGATTTGTGTCATTACAGTAGTTGCTGTTGCGTACGAGCTCTTGGATTTATTTCCATTTCGTAGCTTCTGTTCTTCTGTCACGATTGTTGTTTAAAGAATAGTTCTTGGTTGACCTTTTTTGGTTGCGTTAATCTCAAAGTCCGTCTTTTACTCGAGGCTTAGGCCTAACTCCTCTTTCTTGATCTCTTAGTGTTCCTAAGTATCACAGACGTTTTCTGTTTGTTTATTTTTACGCTTTGATACGTCTCCAGGTCCTACTGATTCATGATCATCCGTTTCTTTTCACAGATAATGTATTTGCTTTCCTTGCTTTGATTTTATCTGGGTTTGTCCATTCAGTGTACATAGGAACTCCAGTTAAGAAATCTTAAAAATTGAAATTATGGTTGAATTTTAGCTATAATAAAAAGAAAATTGACATTCAAACATTAATGAAAGATACGATTGACCAAATATTCATAATGGATAAGTGTGAGGACAAGTGAAAGCAAAAAGGTTCGATTTTAAGAGTGAAACTATAGTTAATATTCTCAAGTTTTTTTTCATTTGTTGTATCAAACACCTTTCTGCGATATTAATAATAATAACATATAAGCCGAAAGAGTGTGATGGACTGAATCTTAATCTTTGGAAAGAGATCTGAGGGTCCAGACAACTCTCGTTCTCTCTCTTCCTTTCTTGCTCTCTGTCTCCATGTTCCGCTTCATTTCCCATTCATTCATTCATCTCCTTTTATTTCACAGCCGGAACAGATTTTCGCTCACACGTTGGAAGGACGCAGTCTCCTCAAGGCTGCGGAGTCGGGGAGTACAGCAAAGGAGGGGGGAGTGATGGAGGGAGTGGCGCGGGAGGTTGATGACAAGAAGAATGAACATTTAGAAATAATTATTTATACTTTGCTTTCATATTCATACCAGTGGGTATATATTCCGTATTCTTCGCTTCTCATTTCTTATTTCATCAATATTCAACTTTTTAACATCGGGGAAAGTTACTTGTCGTAATGTGGGACTAAAATATACGGAATCTTAATTTTAGGGAAAGTAAAGATTCAGGGCCAATTATATATATCTTGGGCCCATAATAAACATCGTCCCTTAAAGTTTAAGCTTCCCTACTCTTTATCTCCACCTTTTGTACTCTAAATGAACTTGGTAACTAATAATCTCCAAGCAATCTCCACCTAGCTCATATCTTTGGCCCCACTCTTACGAAAACTCTCTTAAGCTCAGGTGCACCTTGTCCTCACAGATGTAGGCAACCGAGGAAATGAGCATTTGAAATCCCCCTCAAAGGGAAGAATACGAAGTCCAGAATTAAGCGTCACCCTGCTCTGCCCTCTAAGGTCATAGGACAAATCATTAACCGAAGCGACCTGTGACTGCATATCAACCTGTAGTCCCTCCGCCGGGTTGAATCCATGAAAGGCCTCTGGGCAAAAGTAGAACTATCTGCGCCCAAGAGTCAGCTGCTGCCCATAGTTAGTAAATGTCTCCAGAGTGGTTGTTGAGTTCCCTAGGAGGTCACCTGTATGTTACCGCCATTACTGAAGACTGGGCCTAATGAAATATTATCTGCTTAATGATACTGGAAATTCAGCTTGACAGTTTGAGAACAATCACTGAAGGCTGTTTAGTACTAAAGGGATCCGTCGAATACCCCCTAAGCTAAGTAGAAAAGTAGATGTTATCCTTGATGGAAGGAATAAACTGTGAATCAAGTGAATAATTACTGAGGGTCGTTCATTTCGCACAAAGTCTGGCAGTGGAATAATTAAATTTGACTCACTGGATACAAAAATTAACACTTACGCGTAGCTATCAGTGCCACTCATTGCGTCATAGTACTTCTGGTTAGGTCCGTCATCCACCCACCCACTGGCTACCACACCCCCTGAACGCCAGAAATCGGTAACTGGACCTGAGGAACGATGGAACGGATTTTGGGGGAAATTTGGGACGATTAGAGATACGTTAGTGGGGAACATCAAAAGCCCGATCAGTTGAATATTTTCAATTATAAAGATTCAAATCTGGGGTTTTTCGTGTACTCACATACAAACACACACACACATACATATATACACATATAAATCGTAGAATGAAACGTTTGTCCGTGATCATAATGAAAAAAATCAGTATAACAATATTTTATACAAATGCCCAAAATGGGGACTTTCTATGCTTATTCAAATGAGGCAGTTAACCTCTGTCTGAGATGACAAAGTACCCACAAATAGCGGCCTGGATATTTTAGTAATAGTAAAGAAAGAAAAAAAAAAGCGAACAATATGGTTATCCTGCATAAAAACGCAGGTATCAGTTTCACAGCAGTAATGCTAGGGCTAAGTACGTTTAATTATAGTAATATTAATTTGAACTTGGTGGAGCAAGTCTTATGTAATGTATCCAGTTATACGGTGCGTGTGTGTGTGTGTGTGTATATACATATTATATAGAATATTTCAATATATACCGTTATGGCAAAATATCCACGCGAATTAAGTTATTTCATCAAATTAATGAAAAAAATATGCGACAGACTTATGCTACAAATTATTTCGTGAGTCCTGAAAAGATTAAGTTATGTGCAGGAAAATCTACTCATCATTTGCTGTATTTGAAACTTCTAAGAAAGACAGTTAAAAGAAGGGAGCAGGAAATGAAAATAATACTTGCAAAATTAGTGATTTCAAGGATATCCATAGATCGCATTCGGTTATACAAGACATTACTAAGACTTTTAAGAGTCCTTGGCAAGTGACTACATCGTTCGGGTTCGAGTTCGGACGCCTGAGCGGTTATCTTCGGACCTTCGAGTGTCGACTGTAACATCGTTGGGGGCGGTATACGTTTATCGGGAGTAAGATAAGTAACCGTTTAGGTGCGTCCACACGGTAGAACAATGTCCGGCGGACAAACATTGTTACCAATTAACAATTGTCTGCCGGTCTTGGCCTTGTGAGCAGAGTAAAAACAGTGGTATACAACCTCATCTGGTACCACTGTTTGTTGCCAGATCTACTTCCATAGTTTCAGCGCTTATGACGTCATCTTGCTTCGCCTATGATATGGTAACAATGTTTGTTCGTCGGACATTGTTCGATCGTGTGGACGCACCTTTTTTTCCGCAACGAGTATTCAATTCCTTCCTGATTTATCGTAGCGTAATTGGTTGTGTTGTGAAGTTTTTACGAAAAAACATTTTTATCACGCGGTTGAGATTTCCATCGGTTGCCATTTCGTTGGACGAGTTACCATAAACCCCGGGCTCCTGCAAGGTAACACTGGAACTTGACTATATTATTGTTAATATTGTATAATTTATTGTTGAGATTTTAAAAAATCCTGCTGCATAGCCAGTCTCGCGTACAAATGTTTGGCCGTCATTATACCTATTTCTGTGGGCGTTTGCTCGTAATTTGACGTGAGTATACGCCCAAAATTTACAAGATTTAGAGTAATTTCGCACATCTCTTAAACTTTGTCGTTTCCAGGATGTATTTTGGTAAGAGTTTGACTCGAGTTCCTGCTCTAACGGTAAAGCTTCACGCATGATTAAACAGCTCTTTAGCAACAGGTATGTAGGTCTTTTTTTCCGCTAAGCTCAGTCTTGTCATAAATTTTATTATTTTTCATAAATTTACTAAATTTGTAATAAACAGTTTTTTTAATTTGCAGATACTGTTTTTTTTAACAGTATATATCTTATCCTCCACCCATCTAGGGGCGTCGCCTCTGGAGGGGTGGAGGAGCTCCCATGTTCTGCATAGTAGGTCGTATGACCTACTATGCAGGTTCTTGGGTGGTTTTGAACAACTTCTCAAACTTAATTTCAGGTGGTAAGTGTAGACTTGATTGCTTATTTTAATTGTAAGTTCAGCTAAGTATTAGGTGTTTTAAAATTTTCTAGGCTACCTTCCACTCAGTTAATTCTGCAAAAGCTCGCTAAAGTTTGAGAAAATTAATGTTTATGCCATAAACGCAATATTCAACATTAAAAACTATTAAATCTATGTAAAAGTCTGGCGTCTTGGTATGTTTCACTTTAGAATTTTAGCTTCCTAAAAGTGGATTGTTTGTGGTTAGGATAAGTTAGTTGAGTTCTTGGCCAGTTCATAAAGGTTTTGACAGATTTAAAATTTGTAGATATAAAGTTGGTGTTAGACTTTATTTTCAGGGGATTCGAACTTGGCATTTCCTGTCTAGCAACCGGAAATTTCTGGTTATAGGGGGTTTTAGGAAGCTTCCTAAATGTACGGGTCTTTTACGATAATATGGCTTGCTTACACAATAGCTAAAGTCTTGGAGATCATCGAAACCATACAAAAATTTCCCCAGACAGATTATGTCCAGGGTATTGTTTGATCATCTGCTGTTAGCAGATGGAATTCGTTTTATGAAGTTTGTCAGTAACTCGTACCATAGGTACTTGAAGTTCTTGTTAACTGACAGCACGAAAGCAATTGTTTAGTTGAAAGTTGACATTTTAAGTCGTGGATATTTCTGCATAGGATAATTGGAATATCTCTTTACTTCGAGTGGGGTGTAGTAAAGTTGTTTGTCAGGTATGTTGGTTAGTTTTGATACTATTAATATCTTACTCATAGCATAAGCAGCGCAATTATAATGCTAATATTGAATTAACTTGATTAACATAGGCAATATGCCGCTGAATAATCCTGATGGGTTCCGGCGCTTGATCCTCAATACCTAGGTGCTGTAGTCTTTTTGGTAATGACTAGTGACAAAACTGATCAATGATGATGTAATAATCTACTTCCAAACAAGAGCTCACATTACACACCTTCGTTGCTTTAAAATTCAGGGGTTTCTTTAACTTAGACCTGAAATCTCTTAAAGATTTAAGGCATCTTTTTAAGGATACGACTTTAGAACATAGGATATGGGTTATCTTAATTCTGATTTTGGCGATTTTCAGAATATATTCTAAACACTAATAAAATTTCAGCGGTTTCTACGTATAACGAAAATCTTTTAACTTTAAATGGCTTCAGAAGAGGTGAAGCATTAAGTATAAATGTATGTTATACAGCCTTAGTGCATAGTTAATATAAAATGTAAGAGATCATTTTACTCCAGATGGTTAAAAGTTTTCGGTGGGTATAACAATATTTAGGCACTGATTGGAGAAACTTGACTCATGGTTTCTATAAGCTAATCATCCTTGGAGTAAAATATATCTTACCTTTTTCAAGAAAAAATCGTTAAAATTCTCTTTTATTTTTTTAAGGAGTTTCAGAGTAATTGCCGTAAGAACGTTTTCTTCTGTCGTATTTGTTTTTGTGGTAGATCTAGGGTACTAATCCGCTGCGGCCTAGACTATGGCAGTTGCGGTTTTTCTATGCAGTTTTACCTACTGAACAAGAATTTTAAGTAAGATTTATTCGGACGATTGTAATTAACCCACAGGGGCTCTTACTAAACACGGCGAAATACATTAGGCCCCGTCCACACGGTCGAGCTTTGGTCGACAAACTTTGTTCGATGTGACGTCAGAAGCGGAGAAACCGCGGCAAAGTTCTGACTTTTCTCGTTGTTTCTCCGCTTCTGACGTCACATCGAACAAAGTTCGTCGACCAAAGCTCGACCGTGAGGACGGGGCCTTAGATGCCCCAATTCCTGGTGGCTTTCGTATTCGCGGGGACGAACGATGCGGTCATGCGGAATGCTTCTGTAGAAATACCGTTTTTGTTTCAGGTCACAACTAGCTGGAGGAACCAGAATTCGAGAAACTGTGCAGACACGGGCGGATTTGCGAACCTTGCAGTTGCAGGCTGATATTTCTAGGTATCCAAGTTATCGGCAAGATAGATTTAGCCTTCTGTTCATTATTTTTCTAAATTTTCCATGCTGCTCTTTCCATTAAAATCTTGATCTGTTTGCAAGTTAGATTCCTTTGTTGTTCTTTCGTAAATCTACAGTTTGTGTATTTGTTTTATTAATAAATGAATAATGGGTCTTTTGAGTGTTCAGTTTTTGACTACTTCCTCGGTATTTTGTATAGGCGAAAACAAAAGCATGTGGAATCTGGTTTATCATACGATGACAGATGTTGGTCAAAACTACCTAATTTACGAATATACCAGATTGTTTTAACAGTATTCATATGAGTGAATACACATGTAAGTCCTACATCAAATTCTAAACTTAAGCAAAATAATGTAAAGCCTCCCTCATGGAATTTTTAAAAATATCATTGTTAAACACTTAGTAGAAATGTGGTTTGGGTATTGGTTGTGGCGACTCGAATACCATTAGCTAATTTGCGGGACAAAGAGCTGAAATCTGACTCTCTACTAATGAATAACTGTACAATACAAAGAGTGCCGTTAAATGTATTTGGAACAAACGAAATTATGTAAATGACGTCATTTTACCAATTTTAGAAATTTTTACTTTAGAGCAAAGTGTAATTAGAAGGTGACTCAGTAAAAAATTAGTTTCATGGAGCTAGTACAAAGAAATTATTTCCATTTATTGGTATGAAAATTTGATAATGTGATGGTCAGCTACGCTTCCATGGACAAAGGTCTTAAGGTGCGTCCTCACGGTCGAACAATGTCCGACGGACAAACATTGTTACCAATTAACAATTGTCTGCCGGTCTTTGCCTTGTGAGCCGAGTAAAAGCAGAGGTATACAACCTCATCTGGTACCACTGTTTGTTGCCAGATCCACTTCCATCGTTTCAACGCTTATGACGTCATCCTGCTTCGCCTATGATATGGCAACAATGTTTGTCCGTCGGACATTGTTCGACCGTGTGGACGCACCTTTAAGCTACGTGGCCAAACAGGATTTTATGCAGGTGAAAAGAATTTTAAAATTATGCATAATAAAGAATTCTGAAATATGGCATATTAAAGAATTCTGAAATAATGAAGTTACGGTACACGGTTAAATATAGTATTAAAAGCAGGTGAAAAGAATAGTAATAGATTATAAAGAAAATAATGCTATACACAAATGAAGTTCTTTTTTCTAGCATTAGGCGACTTTTTTAATGGGATTTGGTGGGGTAGTGTTGGAGGTTGTTTGGCAAACAAATATGGTCGACACGAAACTTAGATGCAAAGTTTGTTTATTTTTGCCAAAAATTAAATTGTTTTAACTATTTTTGTGAATAACCTTGGGTGTCAGCGCTTCGCTTTTTACCTAAATTTCTTATTAAATAAAATCTAATACGTCACTAGGCTTATATGCTAATATTTTATAATTATAATATTCTATCCATGAAACCAATTTAAAGCCTAATAATTCTCAGGAAGTCTAGGATAGTAACCACTGTATTACGGATACCATTGGTTTAGTTTGTGAATCTGACACCGAATGGACGATGAATGAGCAAAACTGTAACTTTGGTTATCAAAGACGTTTAGAGGATTTTAACATGACTGCCCTTAGATAGGGAATGATGCTTGTGTTTATACCATATGAAATGGTATTTGTGTTAATGGGTCTCCTTCAATTGCTATCGTTTCTGCTTATTACGGAAATGAAAGTTGTAAACTACTGAAATAATTAGTAAATTAGTGAATGAAGTAAATAAGATACAGGTTATAAAAAACTTAGTGGTATATAAGCCTCATTTTGCACATGAATTCTCTAAGATTTTTAATAAACTGAATTAAGATTAAAACAAAGTTTATTACATATTCATCAAATAGGGTGTGTCAAAACGCTGGTACACCACCAAAATATTCAACGTCACTCTCCTCCCAGAATTACTTGTTCCAAGAGAAATTATGGAACTACTACATAATTCTTAGAACCATATTGTTAAAGCAAATAACACACCTTCTCTGGAACTGTATCATCACTAAATTCTGAAAGTTCACTACAGTATAATACATGAAGACAATGGCTCGCTACATTATTTACGTAGAAAATTATTACCATCATATTCCCATGAGTAATTAAATCCTAGCCTCAAACTCGTGATAAATAAGTCAATTTTATGCCCTGTCCACACAGTCGAGCTTTGCTCGACGAACTCCGTTCGACGTGACGTCAGAAGCGGAGAAACAGCGGCTAAGGTTCTGACTTTAACCGCTTCTGATGTCACATCGAACAAAGCTCGATCGTGTGGACGGGGCTTTAGATAGAGCTTTGCCATGTAGTATGGGCATTTCCCAGTCTTCCTCCTAACACCCCCCACCCCCCTGCAGCTCTCCGACGTTTCCTGGCTCTTTATTTGACCACAACTTACAATAATTAACAATATCAACAAGTTTTGCATGTTACATCTCTTGCTAATTTGTCAGCAACTCCCTTTAAATACATACGAATATGAGAAGGTAGCCAGTAAAATTGACCATAAAACCACTTCGTTCTATCTCATAAATCAAAGCCTTACATTGGTTTACCAAATCAGCATTAGCAAGATCTTGACAATTTAATGCAAGCAACGCTCTCTGGGAATCTGCAATTCTTAGTCCTTCGAGAATTGCAGGTAACTCTGCTTTTGTTGCCGAGTTATTTAGAAATCATTTAGAAATCATTTCGTATGACAACTCCACATCTAGCCCTCACTCTATTAACAGACCCTTCACAATAGATCTGGAAAGCATTACATCTTGGTAAATTACATAAAAATGGTAAGAACACCTGTTTTAACTCGTTAGGATGACACTCCCTCCTGTTGTAATCCTATCAATACCTTTGTGCATAACCATGTCTTGAAAGACCTTACTTTTGGCAACTGAATACTGAATAATCGATAACTGAGTGCACTGTACTAATATAAACGGGCACGCCACTGAGGGGTTAGAGATGTGTATTTCTGGTGACAGAAGTTCACTCTCGACGTGGTTCGGAAGTCGCGTAAAGCCGTTGGTCCCGTTGCTGAATGACCACTGGTTCCATGCTACTTAAAAACACCATACAAATAATCAAACAACTAATATAAACCATCCTTAAAACTGAAATGTCTACTCCATTAACTCTGTTTGCAAGCACTTGTAATGGCTTAAGTCTCGCCAGACAAGGATTTCTAGCCTAGTTCATCTCGAACATGGTCTTTTTAAAACTTACATCCACTCCGAGATACTTCTAACTGTCGACGATCTCCAAATATCCTCCCATTAAATAGAAATAGAGCGATTAGTCTGTCTAAAAATCTTTATTTTGCTCTTATTTTCATTTATAACCAAACCCATATGCAGACATAAGTTTTGCAGCTCCGCCATAGTTGATGACAAAGTATCAAAGGAAACCAATTGTGTAAGAATATCATCCGCATACTAGTACCACTTGGAAATGTGTGGCATGCAATTTTGTTCAATACATTAAAGCAAGGCTCAATACTCGGTCCTCTTCCTTGGTGTGTGTCAAACTCCAATAAAATTTCCCTTAGATTCATAACCCTGGAACCATACTTTAGATTTCCTTCAGTTAGATAGCTTTGAGCTTTGTATCCACTTTAACAATAAACCTTTCACTCCTTTGTTTGCACTATCAAAGGCAGCAATAGGTCTACTAAAAGCCTTACATCTGGCCCAGCTAATGCTCAGTACTTTAATAACGCAATGCGTTTGTACCCCTTTACCCCCTATATATATACTTTCTATATATACATTATATTATATAGTTATATATATACTTAATAATTATTATTTATATATATTATTAAATATTAAAGATAGAAGATTAGGTAATGTGCCATTTATGCATTAACAATCATGTGAACTCTCGAGAGAGACTGAGAGCTTCCAGCCCTGTGACTGGCTTATCAACAGCCAATCAGGAGCTTCTTAAGGAACTGGCCTAGACATCAAATGCACGGTTGATGTGAATCTGCTATAGTGACTTAGTGGGAAACCTTTAAAACCAAAGTTTCAGTTAAATATTTCCAGAGCTATAAATGGCCAAAGTCGAGGCTTTTGTATACTCCGGGTGGCTGGGCTTTACTAACCACCAACTACCGTGGCGGTTAATTATAAGGAACGGAGGACTGCCCAGTACCTCACGTCGAACAGCCGCTCCGCTAGCAGCGATCCCATGAAGAATGGATGCCACCTTTCTTACATTGGTATGAAAACAACTCGCCTCTCTTAGATCACCGTCTTAGAGAGGCGATGTGCCACAATGCTCGAGGGGAACACGGCAACGCCCCCCAATGTCAGCAGATCATGAGGAATACCAGAATCCTTGACGGCGACATGTTAGCACAGCCGCCTCTGCTATAAATTAAGAGGGTCTCGCCATTTTACAGTGGAAATCTATGCTAAGTATTATTGAGGAAATCCTACTCCTGCCAACCACCGTCAGATGAACAACGAGGCGCGCCCCTGAGATAACGATACAGACAATGGGTTCTCCCCTCGAGGTGCCATCAAAGGCTCCGGCCGCCACCAATCAGTGCCCACGTCGGTCAGCCAGATTCTCAGCCAATAGGAGATCTTCCAGAATATGACCGACCAGTGAAAAAGGCCGCCCAACACCCTTCTTTTGTAAACCCATTTTCAGGTACAAATACTCTTTACTTGTACCTCTGGTGCCATTCTCCCCCTTCAATGGAAGCCAGCGACTACCGGAGCGTCGGAAAAATAAAATGAACTTCAGACAGCTGCTTTCTAATTTACCTGCTGAGACTAAGAAACTTATACGCCAAGATGAGAAGGCGAAATATAAGCTCGTCGGGATAGAGAGACTCATCCTTTTCAACGAAATAGTAATAATATGAGAGAGAGAGAGAGAGAGAGAGAGAGGAGAGGTGAGCGAGAGAGAGAGAGATGAGAGAGAGAGAGAGAGCACTTGTAAAGGAACGGAACAAACTGATAACTTGGGTACATGGTAGATTATGAAGACATTCCAAATCGAAGGGTTTCCATTCCCAGCCCACGTGAAAGGCCTGAGATTTTGGATTGGAAGAGTACTGTCCTTTGTGGACACTGACCCTGGTCTGGTATCCACAGAAGAAAAGCTCTCCTCCTCCGAACTTTCTGGCCGCTATCATTTTCCGGTCAAAACTGAAGGACGGCCCAGCCAGAAACCAAAAGCTTAATATCTCTCTCTCTCTCTCTTTATATATATATATATATATATATATATATATATATATATATATATATATATATATATTATTATATTGCTACTTTCAAAATGCATATATCACCTCTTTGACTGTATAAAATATTGTATATGAGATTTTGGCAACATTTTTCAGATTCCTAGCTAGCTTAGGGATAGGAAGTTTTAAATGTGTGTTCAGATTTCGCATAACATAATGTAAAAGAATATATATATAATGTAGAATGTAGAAAGACAGAGAATATCTGCTGTCCGTTCAAAGCTAGAGTTATTTTTCCTAATCTGTCAACACGTTTGATAAGCGAGCTCGAATCTTCAATGTGTTTTGGGATTCTGTCATCAAGTAAGATAAGGGACTTCTGCTTCGGCCGATCGAATCGAGTCTTCGCGTTGTTATCAAAATATGTCAGTCTTAACTATTGCTCAACCTCCGTTTCGATCGGGTACGTGTCTGTTGAGCAGAATCGTCTTGTACGCGTATGTCTTTGTCAAAGCCACATGCAGATTACACATTTTGTATGTAAAGTTGCGTAAGATTTCAAAGCTTCTGGAAGTATTATTGTTAAAAACGTTTCTGTTATCTCCCCTGTCCAGCTTCCGTAAGAAAAAGAATTTCATTAGATCTTAGATACTTGAGGCGTTCACATCTCTCTCTCTCTCTCTCTCTCCATCACATAGCACTTTTGATCTTAGAGTAAATGGTCACTCGTAACTTGAGAATTTCATATTTGATATTTCTTAGAGTTTATTTAGTGTTAAATAGTGTTTTTTGTGGAATCTGAACAAACATTGTTTCGTAACGGCGCCTGGTTTTGTGCAAGCAAAAAGGTAAAGTGTGTTATATTTTTGCATCTAATATCTAAAAATTAATAACGGATAGGAACAGGGGTTAGATAACAACTAATAACTGATAGGAACAGTGGTTTGGTAAAAACTGATGGTTACAATGTTTTGAGTGAAAAGATTTACACTTTTACACATTGCAAATTTTTGTGTTTTGTGTTTGTTTAATTTTTGTGCATTTGTTCATTTTCTTGTTGAAGTGTGCCTTTTTATTTTGATACTTTCCACATTTTTCTGTATTTTCATTTACATTCACAATTTAATTGGCTTAGTTATTTTCATTGCTTAATCATTGCACATTTGATTGAATCTAACACTTGTGAATTAATTTGCATTTACTTAGAATTCTTTTCAAGTTTTATTATTGTTTAGCACTTGTGAATTAATTTCTTATTTTCAGTTATTGCCTAACACTTTTGAATTTTGATTGAATTAATTTTCTTGAATTTTGTGATAAATTAATTTTGATTTAATTTTACTTAATTTGATTCAAGAATTAATTAAACTTTACTTTGTTTTCAAGTAACAGTAATTTTCCCTGATATTGTGAATTTCACTTATATTTTTTGAGTTTAATAATAAATTTTTTATCTAAAATTTTTATAAGTGTTTTCTTTATCTTACACCAGTATATTTGCATTTAATTATGATTATATTGATGTTAGGTAGAAACATAGAGTGGTAATTGATCTGTTTTCCTTCAATTTACTTGAAGTGACTTAGAACTAGGGAAGTACTTAGACTTCTGAAATCAGGGAAATACTTATACTTTTAAAGTTGTTGATGGAGTGATGCCCTTTGATTAATTTAATTACTTACAAGATTACCTCACACCTGTTTTGATGAACTTAGTCTGATTTTCTGCAATAATGGTAAGTTGTTAAGGTAATAACCAGATACTTGGCACTTCGTCACAATATATAATAATATATATAATGCTTATATAATTATATATAATAACATATATATATATATATAATAATATATATATATATTTACACTATGTATATATATATATATATATATGGCATATATACATATACATATCTATATATATATAATAATATCATATATATATATATATATATATATATTATATAAAAAAAATTTTTTATAAAAATATATATATATTTATTTATAATATATATATGTAATATATTATATTATATATATATATATATATAGATATATATATATATATTATTAATATGTATATTATATTATATTAATAATATAAATATATATATATATATGCATATATACATATAATAATAATTTATAATATATATATATATATATATATATATAAATAAGGAAAATTATTATTTAATATCAACATCCAAAAGCTCTCGTATAAAATTGAAATCGACACCTGATCATATTTTGTAACGCATAAAATTTTTATAGGTGTTTGATAGCTACAGGCAGTTAAACAAATTAAGTCATGTTTTAGGAATCCATTTTAAATATTACTTCGAAAGACGAACGTGTTTTTTTTTTTTCTTTATAAGTTGACGGTATT
>NC_087210.1:37771699-37886699 GCF_015104395.2 Macrobrachium nipponense | reverse complement strand
TCAGAGGTTGGGTTGTGCAGTCTCCAATCACGATTCGTGATACCATTCCAGGTCAGGCAAACAAACAACTGTGCGTGCCCTCCCACACACACACACACACACATGCACACACACATTAATATAATATTTTTATGTAAATGTATACTGGACCATATGCACACGTATACTTACATTCATACATACACACACCACACTCACAAAATATTATATATATATATATATATATATATATATATATATATATATATATATATTATATACACACACATATATATATATACATATATATACACCTAATGAGAGTAAGATACCTTGTGCATTATAAATGTTACTGAAAATGTTCAAGGAAACGTGTCTAATAAAAAGTGGCCAATTTTCGATACGTAACATATTGTTCAGTGTAGTTTGGAATTATTAACTTTATAATACAGAGCGATTCAGGCGTAAATAAGCTTGGAAGCAACAAAAACAAGAAATTTAATTATGTTAACGAGATAAAAAAAAAAGGTTGGTTTGGTTTTGTGTAAAACTAATCTTACGTCAATCTTGTTCGATTAGCTACAGGACACCGCGTCGAATACCAAGACCTCATCCGGTGCCCTTGCAGAAGTAAAGTTGAGAGAGAGAGAGAGAGAGAGAGAGAGAGAGAGAGAGAGAGAGAGAGAGAGAGACGAAGAGAGAGAGAGAAGAGAGAGAGAGAGAGAGAGAGAGAGAGAGAGTAAACGAAGAAAAAGTACTTGTCAAGGAAAAGGGATTTTGACGAAGGAAAAATCTATTTCTGGGCTCAGCCCGTGTCGCTACGTGAAATGTCCCTTTAGCACACATTTCTAAGGTAAATTATTGCTAACATACCAGAGAAAAGCTAAAATGGAAATGTCAGAACATTTCCTTATATAAAAGGTGTCCGTATGGTTTCTGGGGCGAGTGAAACCACTACCACGGGTCTCTTACCATTTAGAGTCATCCCTCTTCGAAATCTCTCTACTAGAGAGGGCCGATGCAAGGCCTGCTCCCAGCTACGACTACTACTCGTCTCTGAGTTAGGTTCCGCTATAAACAAAATCCTGGGATAAAGAACTAGGGAAAATCTTCCATGAGACCCACATCAAAGCATTTGAATACCAAAGTAAAAATAGTACCGGTTTCTCGGGGTGTAATCCTACAAACTAATTTGTTCTTCTTGTTGGGAGGATAGGAAAGGTCTATGGAAAGACTAAAGACGTCTGAAAAAGGTGTTTTGCGTTGAGATAAAGATACAGGAATCTTAGGATAGGATAGTTATGATTTATTTATTAGAATGTAAGTTTAAAAAAATAAATAATGTGCATGCTGAACTGTACAGAAAAATGATTTCCAATAAAATATAGCGCATTTATCTTAATTTTCGTTTGTGAAACAGGGCTCTATTTGACCTCAGATTTTAGTATTTTATAGGAATAAAATGTTTTTAACTTTTGTGTGAGGAGAAAATCTCGCACAAGTCCTGAATAAGCTGGAGGTCGGATCACACCTTGTTTTCACTGACGGTAAATATATAGCCCAGATGTATATATGTCTGAAGGCCAAGTTGAATATTTTGTGAAGATTTTATAATATCTTTCCGTACGTGTTATTACTGTTAACCACCAGTAGGCCTATGGATAACTGTCGTCTCCTCCTGAGAGCAAAGCTAGTGCATCTGAGTGCTTAAACAAACTTAAAAAGTTTTTAGAGATTGCGCATGTAATTTTACACACATAATGCCATCTTTTATAATATGCTGTAGGACATCTCACGTTCATTTATCTGAATGGTATGAAAGAGGCTCTGTATTATTATTGAAAACTATATCACTTTTGCACATTGATAGTCCACTACGGCTCATGAGAAACTTGTGGAGTGTTGTTCATTCAGGCTCTTGACTTTAATTGCTGTTTTCTTACTCCACAAGTCTCTAGCGATGATAGGAAATAATAACATTACGTGGAATTTTCCATATGCAAAATTCACATACGCTCTGGATCTGTATTAAAAGACATTCGGAATGACCTTAAGTATTCTAAATTTGTAAGAATTAAATGCTTACCTAGGATTCTAGATTGACATTCTACTTTCCAAAAGTATAATGTCAATATATACAATTAGAGTATAAACAGAGAATGTGTTGACATTCCTAGATGTGTCAACTAGTGCTGAAGACCCCAGATTTAGACGCATCAGAAATCAGCAAACGATCCTCCCATTTGTATATCATCATTCACGTCAGTGTGTTAAAATCAGGCGGTTACTTTTCGGAACATTGTATATCGTATAGCACTATGAATATCATTTAAGAATTCAACTATTTCAGGGAAGCATAAAAAGAGGCAATAAATGTTTTTGAATAACAAAGAACGAAAACAGTTTCCGAAAAAAATAGAAATCAGTACCAAAAACATTTAGCTTCCATTTTTCTTTCAATCTAAAACATTTTTAGCGCATTAGGAGTCTGTGAGCTGCAGTCTCTATTCAGATGAAAAATACGTTAAAACACGAGATTGGAAATATTCCATTAAGAAAGAGTAATGCTGTTTTTTTAATTGTTTTCTAATGATTGAAACTATACTTTCATAAGAAGAGGACATACGTCTGATGCAGTTCATGTATGATAGGCCCCGTCCACACGGTCGAGCTTTGGTCGACGAACTTTGTCCGATGTGACGTCAGAAGCGGAGAAACGGCGGGAAAAGTCAGAACTTTACCGCAGTTATTCATACAACATAAATTAGTAAAAATTGCCTGTTGTATCTAGATGCAATATATATATATATATATATATATATATATATATATATATATATATATATAAATATATATATATATATGTGTGTGTGTGTGTGTGTGTGTGTGTGTGTGTGTACACACAAAAAACAGTGAAAAAAAATCCATACTGACATTTAAGAAAGAGAGAAATACGAATTGATGACAGGGGCGTCACGTGACTTACACTTTAATGCACTCAGTGCACCGTTGCTAAATTCTCGAGAATCCCAGGAATAACTCTATGCAAAAAAATGCTCGTTCAAGATGGCTGTCTTGGCTGGCATCTATCCGTCTTTCAGGATGCAGAGCTTACAGGTGGATATGCGGGTGGATTGCTGGAGGGAGGAGGATAGAGGGTGAGGATTAGGAGGAGGAGGAGGGGGAAGGAGTAAGAGTTCGTAAAAAGAAGAGATCACCCTCCCTACTTTTTTCTGCCATTGTTTAAAGGAGGGCACAATGGCAGCTACAGAAAGGGAAAGATGGGCGGGTGCTGGGTACTGCTTCCGGCGAACAGGTGGTGGTCATCCCTTCACCCCAAACCCCTCCCCCCCTCCCTCCCTCCCTCCCTTCCCCTCCTTTTCCTCTCCCACTCTCATGCTGGAGCAGAACATTCACCTTTTCGGGCTGCCGGGAGCTCTTGTGGATCCATGGCGTACTCCGCATCGACACGGGCCGTTACCTGTTTGTTATGGAGCGTTCCAGTCATGTCCTCATATTTATGAATGTAATGGAGGGTTTGATGTATCGAAGCTCCCGAGAGAGAGAGAGAGAGAGAGAGAGAGAGAGAGAGAGAGAGAGAGAGAGAGAGAGAGAATTGCTGAACCGAGAAAATAAAAATAAGGATAAAGAAACCGAGAAAATTCTTTTCTGAGCGCACAGGTTGTTTATAGCTGTGTCTGTCTTATTTTTATAGAGAAAAATGTGCCTCTGGCCCAAAACAGAGGAAGACAGATTCCTAACATTGCGTACTTCTTGAAGTTTTCAAAACTGATTAAAAAATCAGGTTTTATAAGCAATTCGATTAGTTTTCAAATCAGCTCTGGTGACCAGGTTGTTACTTAACGTTTGTATTGATTCCTGGATCTAGGGAATTAATTTGACGACTTCGTTGTCTTCTTGAAAATGAACCTGGCCTACAACCATGCTATTCCACTCCACTCTTGAATACAAGAATACTCAGCCTCCATACTCTCATTTCTGTTTTGCTTCGCTGGTTACAGTATTTGAGCCTGTAATTGTGGCTGGTGAAATCTGTTCCAAATGCAAGTAATGTAACTAATGGCAAGAAATTCACAATGTCGTGATTAAACTATTGAATAATAAATATAAAAAAACTTCTAAACAAACTGCATTATATGTAAATGATAAAAGCAAAGACTTTCGAACACCGTTCAGGTGTTTGAGAGTGTTTTAATCTTTTACATATAATACAACTTATTCATATAACTGCGGATTTTTATTTATTCAGTGTAACCAATATTTATCTGTTTTAGATAGAGTGGTTCGTGATGGTAGGTTTCTGTTTCCTAATGGTAGCAGTTATGACTTGGACCATTACTATTATTATTCAGTAGATGAAACCTATTCATATGGAACAAGACCACAGGGACCATTGACTTGAAATTCAAGCTTCCAGAGTATATTTGTGTTCATTAAGAAGAAAGAGGAAGCAGAAAAAAATGAATCAATAAATAGGCAAATACGTAAAACTGTATTAAATTGCAAGACGAATAATTTTAGGGTACTATACTCGGTTTTTTTCATCTGTCCACCCGCCTGTGGTGTTTTTGTATGGTAACACTGCGTCCCGGGCTTTAAATAGTTACGCTGTGTAAGTTTTAGGTAAATGAAAGGATATCTGGGTGTACATTTGCAACTGAAAAGTGTTTTAATAGTTTACTTTATGCGAATTACACCGTTGATATTCGAAATAGGATATTATTTAAAGCCCGGAACGCAGTGTTACCATGCGCAAACACCACAGCTGGATGGACAGATGGAAAAAAAAACAGAGTATAGTGCATTTCGTTTTCGCTTGATCAGCTGGAATTCCAACTGCATGACATCTGGGAGGCTGGAAGTTCCACAGTCCAGCGGTGTGAGGAATACATCTACAGCGGAGAACAATATTCTAGTAAAGAAGTACAAATGTTCTACTGATTTTATCACTGTTACAAATATATGAGGCCTTACGGACAGTACCTAATTTTCGTAATAAGTGGTACGAACACCAACCTGAAGGAGTGATAGAAAACGATCAGGCAAAGATCCTCTGGGACTATGGTATCAGAACAGATAGGGTGATACGTGCAAATAGACCAGACGTGACGTTGATTGCATATTGGTGCCGCTGTTCAGCGAATCTGGTTGCTCTCTCTCGGCAGATAATGGGGATCAGGGATCTATTTGTGAATGTGAAAAATCTCTGTTGAAATACTTATGAAAAAGTGACCAACAAGAGACCATCCGTCGATGGTCCAAGTCATAACTGCAACTATTAGGAAACAGCAACCTAACTCCACGAATCACTCTATCTAAAACAGATAAATCTCTGGCAGAAGCAGACATCTACAGCGGAGAACAATATTCTAGTAAAGAAGTACAAATGTTCTACTGATTTTATCACTGTTACAAATATATGAGGCCTTACGAACAGTACCTAATTTTCGTGCGGCATTTGCTGAAACTTTCATTAAATGTTCCTCAGAAATTAGATGCGAGTTAAAAGTTACACCAGCAACTTCAAGCTTCAGACTCGATCACCTTCAGGTGGATTAGGTTTGTACAAGATCTGCTAATCAATTGTATTTTCGTTTTACTGGAGTTCAGCTCGTACCCCACCGACTACACCATTCCCTGATCTGGTCCATGTCCCGACAGAGGCTGAGGGCAGCTTCATTTCTCATAAGTGGAGACTACTGCAGCCACAGGTAGCAGCCACCCACAAGTGTTTCACCATCGGCATGCTGAACAACCTTGTTTTCCAGGCCAACAACCAAATCACTTGTACACACTGAAAATAACAGTGGATTAGGAACACTACTCTGTGTAACTCCAGATGGTTCACTGAAGATCCCGTCCACAGCAACCCGCTGCTGCCTACCTGTAAGGATATCTTGAAGTAATCCTAAAACATATCCGACCACTCAAAGATTCTGAAGTCTATAAATAAGTGCCTTGTAATTAACTAACTATAATAAGGACACACAGAAAGCCTATTAAAATCCTAGTCACTTTCATTAAAGGACACTTCCCTTAATAAAAAAAGGGAAACAATTATGAGAGATGGTTTTTCTAAACAAGACTCGTGGGAATTGCATTTTATTCCACAGCTCTGCTGAAAAACAAGAATGTTTTGCACTTTGTGATGAAGCGCCAGATTTGGTACACTTCTAGGTAAAGGAAGCTTATTGTAAAATGAAATGGGTTTATTTCCCTTTCATGAAGTTTCATTATGATGCCTTTGGAAACCCTCCCAGCGACGGTTATTTACCAGTTGATTTTTTAATCAGTGCCGGATATCAAGGGCATCATTAGTTAGATTTATATAACACACTTTTTGAAGATGGCCATTTGCATAATACAAGCATGTTATTGAAAATTGAAGCTGGCTGACATTTTCGTAGGGGCGGTATGACTGGCGTGTAGGTTGTAATATCTTTAAAATTGCACCGACTATAGCTGGTTCACTTAAGGTAGATTCTTGGGTGAGCCCTATGCCTACGAGACGTTCGTTTGGCAGCCGCTGAGTGGCTGGGAACTGCCTACCTCCCGGTACCAGCCAATCTGCGGCTGCCAAACAAACGTCTCGCAATCATAGGGCTCATCCAAGAATCTACCTTAAGTGAATCAGCTATAGTATTCTGATTTGGATGATATTTATGCCGAATTCTACATTTTCTTTTGAAGTAGAATTGAAGTTTCGAAGTCGAAATGGATCAGAAACTTCCTTTTATCTCGAATGTAGAAACTATACAATCGTAACCACCACTCCTTCAGTCATCATTTGCAGGCAGTGCAGGGCAAGCTCCCATTGACCAAATTGGAGGCAGACGAGGGTGGTAACCCCCATCTATATCAGCCAATGAAAGGCAATTACCAAGCTTGAATGACTCGGAGAAAATGAGGATTAACTATTATGTGAAAGGATAATTTAAGAGAGTGGGCATCTAGGCACATGAACGGCATCACTGCTATGAAAGGTAACATGGTGTTCATTATCAGATCTCAATATAGCTACTAACTTTGCTTTATAATATTAGTGTAGTTTCTTTCCCTCATTGCAATCTCATATTAACACCACATTTAGCTAATATTGTACAATTGACATGTACGTAGATAGCTATATCTTTATTGACGCGGATTGCCAGAGCAGGAGATCCGAGACACGGTCAATGGAGAGTCACGTGACTTTCAAAGAGTTGAACGGATGGCGGATAGATCCCGCAGGAATGAAATAACATTCGATGAATGGTTGGGGTAGAGGTAATTTATTTTCACTTTCGAGCTTAGTTGCATCTGATACCTTGATGCTTCATTGCGGTAAACCGGTTAGATTTGATTTTTTGTACAGTTGTCAATGACAATTTTGAAAATGATTGCCCCGTCGATATATTCATGATGCCTCCGTATTCAGAGTTTGGTATACGTATCGTTAGTAGGGTACAAAGCTGGATATTTTGATCACCAAATGCACAGCTGTTATGGTTAGCCGTCGCAATATACCAGGTTCAAATATGTGCCAGGTGTGGGGAAACTGGTCCCACACCAAGAACATCAGAAATCCCTTAAGTTTCCTCGCTGTTGCGAATACAGGCTGACTTTTCCAATGGGACTATCATGATCCCACCTCTGATGACTCAGCTCACTTCAGTAGCTTCTTCAGGAACAGAGAATGACTTCAGAGGTCTGTTAAAATACATGGCTATTATCTACGGCCCTTCCCTGGAACTCTTCTCTTCCTCTACTGCTTCAGATATGTACCAGTAGTAATCCATACTAATAACTTATAGGCAATTCACTCTTATTCAACACCATCAATATTTAGGACTAATTTCAAGAAAGATCTGTAGTCACTTGGAAAAATAAAAAACAATTGCTATATCTTTACACCGGGAAGTTTAGTTCCGAGACACCGGAACTTGGTTGTGTCGGATCCCAGGTAGAATCTCATTACCAGTTGGCAAGTTAGCAATTACGCTAAATTACAATGTTGAATTCATGACCCTAATTTCTAGCTGGAAGAGAAGTTAATTAAAATAAGCAAAATGAAATACTCTGGCATAACATTTCTAATCTACTAAGATCATTATTGCTACATGTTTATTATTTTTACTCAAAACTACTTTAACAGCTTTCTGACAACGAATAGTAAGCAGTAAGATCATTCATAAAAGACACTAGGATCTGCCTCTGCCCTGTTTACACTGGCAAGAGAGATGTGCGTGACAATCATTCGACCTTGGAAAAATGCTGTCATGGAGGAGGCACGAACGTCCTTAGCGCAATGCAAAACGATGATAAAGATGAAATAGTTCATTAAAACATTTCTAGACCGACCCACACAGCCCCGAGGAGGAGCACGAGTGGGAGTTAACAGAAATGTTAGACTATATCACAAAGGATGAAAAGCGAGGGGGTGGGGCCCGGGCGAGGAGGAAATACGTGGGAGAGGCCAAAACTCAGGTGGGCATGACGGTAACAATGCCCGGGGGTACAAAGGCGGAATGGGGGTAGGGGGAAGCTGGCGATATGGGGGAGAGAACCACCATGTGACGACCGGAACTCGCAACCTGCGTCATTACCGGTTCTATGCCCCTCCACCCGTATGCTTTGAGGGATGGGGGCGGGGGAGGTGGGAGACCACTTGCCCACCTCCCATCACGGCTTCATGAGTTACCCGCCCCGTCCCATCCTACCCTTGGGAATCCTACCTACCTCTATGCACTCCCAGTATGAGTAAGGTACCTCCGGGCACCCTCCCACCCATCTCTGGGATCCGTACAAACGGCAGATTGTACGCATGCGCTCCTTGCGCATACCCATGACTGAGTACATAACACTGCGTGCACCAAACTGTAAGCTTAAGAGGGCGCGCACGAGGATACGTCACGGATTTGTTCCTGCGCGCAGATTTCGGCTGAAGCAGACACAGACAGGCCTGAGCAACACCCTGCCGGCCCAGGGTATAACAACGTCGCTTCTGGTGCTAAGATTGGAAGGAGCGTCCGGTCTCTCTCTCTCTCTCTCTCTCTCTCTCTCTCTCTCTCTCTCTTTCAACGAGTTGTGAACGTGCATTAAAGGTATGCCAAAGTTGAAATATCCTAAATAGAAATGATCTTTCCTGCAGGCAGAGTAGTATTTCTTACACACGTCTTGCACTAATTTTCATAAATCATTTTAATATCTCCTGTCCTCTGTGTGTGTGTGCGGGTGTGTTTGTGTATGTGTGTAAGTATGCGATGTGGTTGTTGTCAATAAATGAACGTTATCTGTCTGTTACCTAAACTTTAAGAGCTTTAGTTTTCGATTTTCGAACACAGCCAAACACACACGGTCAAACACCAGCCTGTCGACAGCCGCCCCTCATCTCTTACTTATTTTTTTTGTAAAGTTGCCCATAAAGAATTTTTAAATAACTGCACAGCTGTCGCGCACGATCCAGTTTCCGAGAACATCTTTTGTTTGTACATCGGGATATGAAAGTGGAACAATTTGCACGAAAAATCCAATCTCCCGTGTGAATTTCAGATGAATTTCTCGGAGACTCAAGGCGAGCGCAACGGAATGGCTGCTTCGTCAAGTATTGATTATCGAAAGCGGTGCGAATTCGATTTCACGTAACACTTCTGATACATACGAACTGGGTAGGAGGAAGGGATGACATTTTCTCACACAAAGGCTACTTTGCGCATTGCTAAATCGCAATCATATCAAAGGGATGAACGTAGTGAAATGAGAAAAATGAAATAACAAAACTACCGTGGCAAGCTGCTCAGTAAATTCTAAACTGCTGAATAGGTTAAATTGTCACAGCGTTCTTGACTGAATCCTGCGACATCTCCTTCTTTTTGTTGTTTTCCAGTTTAAATTATTGCTGTGTTACTCTGTCTCAGCAGCATGACAGCAACCAGTGCAACGTCTTACCTGCCAAAAAATTATCTAGGAAAAGCAGATAAGGACAACATAAAACGATTCCAGATACGAGTTTTCATTATCAAGCGCTAACACCGGGCTGTTAGGGGCGTTCAAAAATTACGTAACACTTTTTTTTCTTATTTTTTAAAATTTTGATTTGCCCCGCGCCGCCACACTACCCCCCTTCTTGTTACGCCTCATAACACATGTCCAAACATCCCCCTAGAAAATTATGTAACATCAGCTAGTACCCCACCCCCCAGAATTAATATGTTTCCTTTTTTTTATTGCATTAATATATCAAGGTAGCCTGGGAATAAGTACCTTTCGGTTTTCTTAATACTTTTATGGTATGATACGCACAGTTGAAAATTTTGAGGAACAAACCATGGTTGAGTTTGTGATGTTTTTAATTATATAATTATGCAAAAAAAGAGAATTAAATACCAAATCCTCAATATTACTAAAATATAATAAACGTCTAATGCAGAATCTTTACTATCTCTCTTTTGTCCTTCTGCATCTACATCTTTTCAGAGAAAACAAAGGAAAATATCCGAAAATGTTCTATAACTTATGGCTGAACAACTCCCTCCCCCAGTGTCACACATATCATTTCACCATACCCCCTTCCCCCCCTAAGGTGTTACGTCATTTTTGAGCGGGCGCTTGAAGATAAAACACATAATCAATTGAATCAATCAAACATGTAGATCCCGTATATCAGAGACAATCCTCTTTCGGAATCTTTATAAAAGGTCCAGTAGCCATTCCTTTCTAAGGACCTGTTCGTTTAGTCCTTTGCCTAAGGTAACGTTAAGAAGCAGCCAACACTTCGAATTCACGAGCAAGTTGTCCTTGGAGGCTTCCTCGCGGCGGCGTGCTCTACCTGAAAAGAACTACTGACCAGACTTTTTTTGGGAAGGACCTTTCGGGTTTAGAAGACGAAGGACCATTCCCCTTAATATTTCTTTCTATGTGTTTCCGGAATTTTCGACTTTGCCCCTGTTCAGTCCATTAAGAAGGAGTTATCACACCAACCATTTTCTATTTAAAGACCTGTTTGTAAAATCCACGAAAGGTTTGCCGTATTTGTCGGAGACTCAGTAAAGTCAGTCTGCTGAATAATCTCCAGTCACACGAACATGCACAGAGAAACTTACCCATCTGTGAAGACGTTTATGGAATCACTTATCAATTTGCCATATGGTGAATAAAATTTAATCTAAATAAGCAAGTTCATTCATAATTTTTCAAACTATAAATGTATGAAATCTTTGAGCCAAAAATATCGCAGTGGAATTGCTTTCAGTGTATCGATCAATTAAAGTAAAGTCTGGATGGGGTCTTTAATCAAATCACGATATAGTTCAACGAATCTCCAGTAGAGATCTGTTGAATGAAACATTTTATTAAAACATTCGAGTTCATGGAATCTTTCGTCATTACACAAACTAGATTCTAATACTTTTTGACTGAAGCTCTTCCTAGCTCATCGCGTTTTCTTATTCAAGTTTTTAGTATGTTTTATGGAACTAACCAAGGCTTTTAAATTCACTGTCATGTCTATATAAGGGCTTCCTAAGTACTTATCGTTTAAATTACTTACTAACTATAATATATATAGATATATATATTGAATATTATATGTTGTTGTGTATATATATATATATATATATATATATGTGGTGTGTGGGTGTGTTTGTGTGTGTGTGAAAAGTAGAAAACCACAGTAAAAATGTAAAGACTGGATAGCAAGTACTTTTGGGTATTAAGTATTGTTTACTTAGCAAAGTACTGCTGCTGAATGCATGCACAGCCAAGGAGTTGAGGAGGAGCCGCTGATAAGGGCAAAAGAAGAGAGGAATGAAGAGATCGAGGTGTGGTAAAAGTCGAACGCATGCGGAGGACTGGAAGAAAGGGATTTTATATATATATATATAATATATATATATATATATATATATATACATATATATATATATATGTGTGTGTGTGTGTGTGTGTGTGTATATGTATATATGCATTGGCTTGGTGGTTTTATTTTCTTCAGTTGATCATTCAGTTGTTCAAAAGCGAAGGAGTACGCAACAGTAAGGATAAATAACGCGGTGTATGGGAAGGAGGAGACTGAGGCGGAAAACCCCTTTTTGATGTAGTGGGAGTTCTGTACTGACAAACGAATTATATATGACGTTGGTGGGGTATAGCAGTAGTTTTTTCTCCCACAAAAATACCCTTTCCATACTTGAACCATATAGTATAGAAAAGTTTATAGTAATCATGTTATTTGAAGCCAAACTTTCTGGAACAGAAAATCTTTACTTTTTCTGAACGAGAATCTACTGCCAGATGCCCTGCAATCACGTTAATGAGCAAATCGCATGTCAGTTTAGAAAAAAAGTCATATCATTTTAAAGTAAGCTGGCAATGGTCCATCAGCTTCGTAGGACCATTACGTCTCGACTAAATGTAACAACAGATGGCATAAAAGTTTATAAAATCCTCAGCAAGTTTTGTTGTATTCTGTCTGCCTCTGCTTCTGTCTGGTGTGTCTGTCTCTACCCAATGCCATTAACTTACCTTCATGCCTCCCTCTTAGGAAAGGTAAGGCGAAGGGAGCCCTCCCCTCCAGCCCAAAGAGTGAGCAAAGGCCATGCCCAGTAAACATTTCCGGTGATGGCAGGGACCGGAGTGAGGTAGGGAGGGCTATACAATTCGGCAATCAGTAATTCTCATGACCTTGAATTTCGACTTCCGTGGTTTGCGGTTATTATAAAAACTAGGAATGAAAAATAGCGTCCTATAGCAAGGATTGGCGTCTAGAACAGATTACGGATTATGCTAGTTGGGAATACTGCGATCTTTGAGAGAGAGAGAGAGAGAGTGAGAGAGAGAGAGAGCTGCGAGTTCTTTGGTAACGACTAGACAATGCAAGTCCAAGTGCAGTAACATTTTCATATTATTTTAAATGATAACAAAAATCTTTGTTTTTGCAACTCCACATTTATAGATTGTACGGTTATCTAGCTTCAATTTATATCTGCTATGGTATTGGTACTTTGAATCCCTCTTTTACCCTTTTACTTTATGTAAGTATTAGCTATAACGAAACCTGTGGAAGAACGTATACCCCCCTGATCCAGATTCGAGAAGTGACAAGGCAAAAGAAATCATTCCAAGTAATCCTTTCAGTGATTTTTGAAGGAGAGTAATAATCTATTTTTAGTTTTCTGTCAAAGAAAACTGTTGAGATGACTTTTTCTGTCCATCCTCAGACCTTAAAAAGAACCGAGTACTGAGGGCTGCAAATTGGTATGTTGATCATCCACCCTCCCATCATCAAACATACCAAATTGCAGCCCTCTAGCCTCACTAGTTCTTATTTTATTTAAGATTAAAGTTAGCCATGACCGTGCGTCTGGCACTGAAACAACACAGGACACCACAACCTACTGAGGGTGTCATTGGCCGTGCTGAGAGTTTCCTACTGCATTATACGCTGTACAGAAAACTCGATTGCGCCACTTTGTGTGTGTGTGTGTGTGTGTGTGTGTGTGTGTGTGTGTGTGTGTACGATAGCGCCTCAGAGGATAGGGTACCGCACTGGAGTTTTCGTTCTCAAGTCATGGTCTTTTATGTTGGCTATTTCGATGTATCATCTTCGAAAATATCGACATTATTCTGGAAAAGACTCCAGTTAGAAATGACACCTTGAATAATATAAAGTTTGATCAATAGCTACCAATAACATCACTGGGTTATGTATATAGACTCGGCAAAGCAAGAGCCCATTATTTTTGGATAAAATGCACCAGAAAAGGGACACAAGGAGAGAGAGAGAGAGAGAGAGAGAGAGAGAGAGAGCGAGAGAGAGCGTATAACGTGATTATATAATTATAATTCAAAGCGGATAAAAATCCATTTTAATATGCAAGGGCACGCTTCACTAACATGTATGACAACGTGACACTACTTGCAGAGAGAGAGAGAGAGAGAGAGAGAGAGAGAGAGAGAGAGAGAGAGAGAGAGAGAATTTTTAGACAATGTCATGAACGTGGCACTATACTCTGTTTTTTTCCATCTGTCCATCCGCCTGTGGTGTTTGCGCATGGTAACACTGCGTCCCTGGCTTTAAATAATATCCTATTTCGAATATTAACGGTGTAATTCGCATACAGTAAATTATTAAAACACTTTTCAGTTGCAAATGTACACCCAGATATCCTTTTATTTACCTAAAACTTACACATAGCGTAACTATTTAAAGCCCCGGACGCAGTGTTACCATGCGAAAACAGCACAGGCAGATGGACAGATGGAAAAATACAGAGTATAGGTCCTGGAGATCAGCCCAACGGTTTAGAAACAAAAGGTGAGCGTTTGTGGAGCCATCTTCCTAAAGCGAGAAAGTGGGCATTTTGCAAAATATCTTATACTTTGTGTCTCACGCAACCACCATGCTCGTACCGATGTACACGAAAGAATTTAGTGCATTATCTTTCTCCTGTCAATATCCTTTGTAAGTAGCCCGAGCTGAAATCAGGTGAGCTTATTTCATTTTTAAGTTTGTTCGCCGGCTGCCTGTGTGTATGTGTGTGTGTACTATGTATGTCTGTATATAGAATCTATTGTTCCCATTTTTAGCAGATGCACATGGTACTGTAATATCTAGAATATCCTCTTAACTTCTAGAATTCTTCACATTTTTTGGATACGCCTGTCAATAACAAAGCCTGAGATCCAAGTGCAGGATTATGAAGAGATTCTTACGTCCGTAGCAGGATTCGAACCCGCATCCGGGGTATCAGAACGAGGTCGCGTTACCGAGCTGACCACGAGAAGGTTAAGAGAGCAACCATGGTTATTACAATAACTTATGGATGCATGTATGTATGTATGTGCGTATGATAGAAACCTTTGATATTTTCGACCTATCTCCAGAATCACTGGATCTATTTTGACCAAACTTGGCTTAAGTAATCTTGAGTAAAGGGGATTCGAGTGTGTTTGACTAGGAGAGTGGGGAGGCGGTGCACCGTCGCAAAGGGGAGATTTCTGGTAAATGATAAAGGTATAGTCTTTCTCTTTGTCACTACTGGGCCACAACTTGGGTTCCAAGCTTAACAAAGGAATGTGTAAGCAAAAACGTATAGTAAAATTCAGTGCTCACGACCAGCGGGGCTATAGTCTATCAGACTGATTTGCAACCGTCTTCATTAAGTGTTGATTCACGAAAGGGGTCGAAAGTCTTGCAAAGAACTACACCACGAATCTTCATTAGATGGAAGTGCACAGCGAGGTGGCTCAGGTGAGCGGTTGTGGCCCAAGGGACTCTTTATTTGTCGTTGCTTGGCAATGATAAAAAGATAACATCACACTTCACGAGTCTCAATAACTATACTCTGTTTTTTTTCACCTGTCCATCCGCCTGTGGTGTTTTTGTATGGTAACACTGCGTCCGGGGCTTTAGATAGTTACGCTATGTGTAAGTTTTAGGTAAATAAAAGGATATCTGGGTGTACATTTGTAACTGAAAAGTGTTTTAATAATTTACTGTATGCGAATTACACCGTTAATATTCGAAATAGGATATTATTATAATCGTTGAATGTAAGCTGAATGTAACTATCTAAAGCCCGGGACGCAGTGTTACCATACAAAAACACCACAGGCGGATGGACAGATGAAAAAAAAAAGTATAGTTTGGCAATGTAAATAAGTCCATACTTGAACATGAACTCGGGCGTGTATAGATAAATACAAAACAAATGATCCCATTATTCATGAACATAGGTAGATATTGACGGATCTACACAGCCTGCAAACTTAAAATCATATTCCAGTTTCCCTTTTGTTATACTGGACGTCTTTGAAGAGATAGATATGATCAATAAAAAAAGTTGCAGTGCTTTATCACTTCAGTAAACTCTACATATCATATAAATACATAGATTAGAAACAAGATGCGCTTTTAATTAGAGAAAAACGTTTACATTTATCGTGGACTGGACTATCTTCGCAATAGCCTACCGTCATTTTACTGTAGATGCAAGGGTTCATTAGCAGCCTTAGCAGAACAGTTGTAATAGCTTTATAGATCTCTCGCTGTGAAATGCAAATAAGATTTCTGCATTCATTCCTACAGTCAGGAGATTACAGATATTTCCCCTTCCTACAGGGTTTGACTTACGTCAATCATTGACAATTAACTACTCATTAGATAAAGAGGCTTAATTAATAATATGACCTTAACAAGTCTATGGCAGAGCCAATCGTTAAACAGCTGGTTATCTGTCCCTTAATTCCGTTGCAGCAATAGATTATCCTCTTAATCAGAATATTCAATTACATGAAATCACAGTAAATCCTCACTTGTCCTTAGACAAACTATCTGGATGGTCTCCTAACTGGTTTCTTAGTAGTCCAGAATCAGGAATAAACTGCACTTCACGGCATTTTTTTCAACTCCCATCTGCTCTGCTTTTCTCAGCTTACGCTCTAATTCCATTTCATTTGTTGTCAGCTGATATTCAACTTTAATTCCATTTGAATTAGACTTATAGTTGTATTGCGTCAACAGCATGAAGATTTGTTAAACAGTCGTAAGTGTTCTTTATTTCTAAGCATCAATTTAGAAACCATCTTTAACACATACACCAAATTCTTATTTCCTCCCGACGTCGTAACAAGAACATCTTTTCCATGGAAAGACTTGTACTCGACTCCACTCCATGATGTGCAAGGCAGTGGTCGAGACCACCGTGGACAGCTCTCCAAAACTTATGACGTCAGGTATATGACAAAATACCAATTTGCATTAATATTTGCATCGTTTTTCTGCCATTACTGAATTTAATTTACAGCAATCCTTAATATAATCTTTCCAACATCTATAAGCTTGAAATCAAGTCCATGTATACTTCATTAATCCCTGCGAATACACAGTAGTTAGAATTACCCTACACGGCACTTCCGATCTCTAAAGTGTAACAGTAATCTTTTTTTATCTACCTGTCTTCACAGTCAGTCAAACAGTGTCTTCCTTACCTTTCTGCAGGCAGATTTCATGAAAACCTGATAGATGGCTCGCAGTACCTCTAAATTTATTCTTTATTGATCGACTGCCATAATATGTTTCAAGCAAAGTATTTATACAACTTATAGCATCATCTGCAATTGTTTGCTTATGCTCTGGCTTTCAAAAGCACAACACGCTTGCTTTTACTCACATGCCTTCTTTAACATTTCTACCTCAATATTCTGCGATCAGAAGGCACCGAAGACGGCAATTCTAATTTTTTAACTTTTATTAGAAAAATATTACATGTCATTTACATAAGTAAGATATTACAAAATATTACAAAAACGTATACCTACAATGTTTACAAATTACCATGGATTTTTTTTATTATTAACTAGGCTTTAAAACATTTTTCTTTTTTAATTGTAGCATTACTTACAAAATTAATACTGTCTACTCAAAAACAGTAATTAATGTATTCTATTGTGAAAATCTTTTCTATTCTTTCTTTGTAATTGTTCTTTAATAGCCACCTATCATAACAAAATTTGCTTTTAACAAAGGCATCTGTTTTCTCTTTTGTGTAATGTTTCTTTTTACTGACCCAGACAGCATATAAATACCCTACAATTAATACAGTGGCACTAGTATGATCCTTTTCCGTCCTATAATTGAAACTGAACACTAATGTTTTAAAAACAAGTCTCTATTTATTTTACAAGTATTGAATAACACACTTTTGAAATACCCCAATGTTGTTTTTATGTGACTGCAAAACGAAAAAATATGCAAGGTTTATTCAACAGCTTCACAATGATCCACATTTATCACTGTTTTTTATATTTAACATTTTTAGCCGGTAATTCACCTTGTATCGGGCACCATATGTTTCTCATTTAATTTGCTGACAGAATTTAAGTTGTATAAACAACCCAGCACTTCTGGCCTATTTGCCTAAGTATTTCCTCCTTTGTTATACTGTTCTCATAATATGTAAAACATACCACTTTATGCCGGGTCGACTTTTTAAAATTCATTAAGAAATATTTTTGGGGCTACTTTGTCTTGTTAACTACGCGTCTTCTACACCCAGGTGCATGTGAAGTAGACGGTCGCATGAAGATATCGTTTATTAATATATTTTGTCGACCATACAATTTAGAAATGGGTGTATTAACACTTGGATCCCCGAGGGGCTGTAGTAGATTCACATCAACCGTGCATTTGATGTCTAGGCCAGTCCCTTACGACGCTCCTGATTGGCTGTTGATAAGCCAGTCACAGGGCTGGAAACTCTCAGTCTCTCGAGAGAGTTTACATGGGTAGGATGTATGTTCCACCTCTCCTGAGAGATACGTCTTTCAGGAGAGGTGGAACATACATCCTGCCTATGTGAACTCTCGGGAGAGACTGAGAGTTTCCAGCCCTGTGACTGGCTTATCAACAGCCAATCAGGAGCGTCGTAAGGGACTAGCCTAGACATCAAATGCACGGTTGATGTGAATCTACTATAGTACTAAACACGGCGTCCCAAGGAGTAAGTGACAAGCTATTCAGGGTAAATCAGTCTAGTGTATTTTTCCTAAGCGAAAGATGATTAATGCACAAACAAAAGATTTAAAGGCCACTATCGTTGAGTAGGCCATTTTCAATAATTCATTCTAATTATTATTAGAAAAAAGGTAAAACGTGGAAGCATAAGCAACAGCTTTTCGTCTAAAGCCAATATCTTCAAAAGAACAAAGCGCAAGAGGTGCACTTTGTGACTATTCCAGTTGGACCATAAAAATATGATGAAATTCTATGCCATTTAAAAATGCTAATCAGGAGAAATGGCGATAAAAAACGATCAGCAAAATAATTAATATTGAATAATCAACTGGTGCCCTTCGAATAGTAATAATAATAACAACGGCATATATATGACAATATATGAAACACATAAGACAATCTTGAAAAATATCAAAGCAATCGAAACTAATTAAGAAATTGAAATTTCACTCGCAAATTTCCGCACAACTTCTCTTGCTGAAGATTCCGAACAGATTCAACACTGATCTGGAATGAAACAAGGAAATGTATAGTTAGTGTTTATGATAAAGGATCAGTAATAACTGGAGATGTTAGCACAAGATACCAAAACATAGGATGTAAGGATCGCACATACACACTAACATATATATACACTTGTTGTATATATGCATGCACGTTTGGATGCATGAATGAACTTCGAAAATGTTTCACAAACATCTAGAAAATGAATATCCAGCTGATTACATCTCGGAGCACTAGTGTATTCAGTGTCACTAGCGTGGTGTACCGCCACCTGGGCGGCGCTGCTTGTAACGATCTCCAAGCACTCGGGAACTGCGGAAATTGAATAGGCACTGAGTGTGTCCTCCATTCTATTTCTCATTATCATTATACTGATAAGCTGTGCATTTTATAATTGCAGAAATGGGCTCAAATAGTCATACACCCAGAAAAACGTACTAGGAGAAGGGACCCAAATTTGAAAAGACAAGTAGCACAAAAAACAATGAACCAAATTGAAAGAATAAATCAATTTGAAAAGAAGTGGAAGATAAAGACAAATAAATCCAAATTCCAACTAGTATCGGTATCTGCATACAAACCTGCACAAATATTGTTAGACCAACAACCAATGAATTTTACTAAAAGTATAAGAATACTAGGAATGCAATTCAGACAAAGGGGAATATCAAGACATGTGAGAGAAAGGCTAAGGATAGCAAGAACACAAAATACAAAGCTGAAAAGGTTTAGGAATATGAACACATCTATCAAAATCCATTTCTACAAAAGCCTAATCAGACCAGTAATGGAATATCCACCAATACCCACGTGCTTAGCATCGACTTCCAATATAAGTTTATTACAAAAATTCCAAAATAAGATTCTAAGGTCTGCAGTGAGAAACAATCAAGAAGATGACGATCTGAATATAGAAAAAAATACATAAAAAATACAAAGTAGAACCAATTAATCAGAGATTATACAGACTGGCAACCAATATATGGAGTAAACTAGTTCAATACAATAGTGAATTAGTAGAAGAATCAGAAGCAGAAGAGAGAAACCTTGACCCAAACAACATATATTCATCACGATGAACCTCGACCATTATACTATTAATTAAGAAATGTCTTGTGAAAAAGTAATTTGCAGAATTTAATATGTAGATATGATGCAAAATCATTATGATAATTAAAATTAAGTTTAGAGTTAGAAAATTGGAACTTTATTAAATATGATTATATTATGTAATAAAATTCAAAATATGTAATCTGTACAATTCACCATGTCATATAATGTATAATCATTATTGTATTATGTTAATATTAGCTAGAAAATTGTACCCTTACCCAAATATAATCGTGGATAAACCACACTTTACCTTACTCTTACTAATACTTAACTTTCTAAACTATTCCCTACCAAGGTTAGCTAGCTAACTACCCTCACTCTTCTTTCACCCATCTTACCTATCAGCTAAAAAAAAAAAAAAAAAAAAAAAAAAAAAAACAAAAAAAAAAAAAAAAAAAAAAGGGGCTCGGGGATCCTTCGAGATGGAATGGAATAAGATTTCACAGGTAAGATAATTTTGTGCTCGTCAGAGAAATGTCTTATGAGCAGTAGACGCTTTCTTTGTTCACGTCTTGTATTTCCAGCACATCATTGTGACGCGTTAGTGCAATGGCGATTTCAGTTTTGAAATCAGAACATCAATAACCTTACATATAACACTTAATATAACATAAAGACAGACCTTGCTCGTTATACAAAATGCTTCGTCATAAGTAGGCTTATATGTTACTGGTGTCGTCGACATACTTATCATCTCGTCTTTTAAACATGTTAAACGTTACTGTTGTGCATAAGGACACTTACTGTATTTTGTTAGTCATTAAGAATTCTTTGGAGTAGGTCGGCCTGTAAGACAATGAATGTCGAAGCCACCAGTTTTACAGTTTTAGTCCACACGGCCGAGCTTTGCTCGACGAACTTTGTTCGATGTGACGTCAGAAGCGGAGAAACCGCAGCAAAGTTCTGACTTTTCTCGCCGTTTCTCCGCTTCTGACGTCACATCGGACAAAGTTCGTAGACCAAAGCTCGACCGTGTGGACGGGGCCTTAGTCACTTAAAGACAGCTTTGAATTGTTTAACAAAATTCATTTTATCAGACGTGGTTTCTGAACGCAATTCGGAAACGTCACACTAAGTAAGAAGACGTAAACAAAACGTAGACTACAACTTCTATTATTCAATTCAAAGTAATATTAGTTATATTTTTTATATATATTAACAAATCCTGGTGTAATTTATTGGGAATAGCAAGAAACTGAAGTTTGGTAGCGAAACCTTTACCCTCACATTACTCGTTTAGTAGGATGCTATATCATTTAAATCTAATTCTTAGTCTTCATTTCGAATATAAAAGCATAATTCCGCTATGGTACAAGCTATCGAATCATCATGCCCAAGGAAAAACTAAACTTTAAGGACCGTAGCAACAAGGGAGAGAATCTTGGCCAAGCAAATGATAGATTTATACCCATTGATTCAGCAGGTAGTCTTTGCTAGGAATATGTTCTTAACAATTTTCTTACTGTGATTAAACTGACATGTTTTTTCGTTTTTTATAGTCTTATAGGCTTATGTTATTTGCGCTTGATGTTGTATTTTTCTTTGTAGGCCATGTACTTTCAAGAACAGAAGAGATACTGTCCACTTTGTTTATTTTGTATTATGTCTCTTTGTGGACAAATTTGTACTAATAATTGCATATTTTTTGTCAATAAAATAACTAACTAACTATAACATGAAATGCGCTTGAAGGAAACAAAAGATAAAGTAATCTACAGAACATCTGATTGAGTTGCTTCACCTTTGTCATCATGAGGACGCTACCTATATTAGTTCGTTATATTACCTCTTTCCGGTCATTGAAAGCAAAAAACACGTTGCTTTAAAGGCAGGGGCAGAAAACACGCTAGTTTGGGAGATTGAAATATTAAACGAATTCACGCTTATAAAAGAAATTAATCATTTAAGATCACCATGAACTCCTCAGCAAATACTCATCCTCAGAATTATTTTCACAGTTTTGTGAAAATACATATTTCAATTTCAACTTCATTCTGGTTACAAGTGATGCATGAAAAGAGAGAGAGAGAGAGAGAGAGAGAGAGAGAGAGAGAGAGAGAGAGAGAGAGAGATTTAGCGCTGAAATCTCTCCCCATAGCTTGATTGTGATGGTTTAAACCTGTCACAAGCACAAACACATACACACCACAAGATAACATACAAGCTCGCATCAACGACTCCAGATGCATTATATCCATGTAAACTTTTTTTCCTTGTGGTATCCATAAAGGAATTTCCTTTTGCGGAAAAACCCATTCTCAAACTGCGATCCAACTGTTTCAACTTTCGTAAGTACTCAACAATCTTCATAACTGTAAACAATGATTATAATCACGAAAATACACAAAAACACTACTATACTCTGACCAGTGCTCTCAATCCCGTATCCTTTAAATTGAGTTTGGCCTAATGGAAATGAGTATTCCGCGACTAAATTAGTGTTTAAATTATACGTGATGCCTCATGCAGCTGATTTATTTACGTTGATTTATGATCATAACCTTTGACTTCAAACCTGGACTGAGCCAAAGTCTGTACATAAGCAGTGCCACACATTTTCTAACATCTTTGGCATCTTGTCCCAAGATGTAACAAACTACAGCCAGGAGTAGTAATAAAACAAAGTCCCATTGTTCGTCAGCTTGCCATCATAGATTAGCACCTTTGGAGGAGAAACTGTCTAATATCTTCTACAATTGACAGTTAAAGCAACACAGGAGAAGTATAAATCCATTAATGACTGTTGAAAACCAATAGCTGATAGTCTGTGGATTTAGTCAAGATATGTTATGGTCAAATCTAAGGAAAAGTCGAAATTGTCCTTTTAACCCAACGATCAGATGAATGAACTTACGAATGTCCAGTTTTAATTAACGTATTCGGTTAATGACTGCATTAGGGCTGTGTAGGCTTTCATTCCGGAGATTACTTGAGGACGAAATTGATTAGTACCACTACTTCAGTATACAGTTTTTTATTTTTACAATTAACACCGTTTTATTTCATCCCATAAATGCCTGTTTATCGGAAAAAATAATTCAATCTTTGTGCTGTTTAACTTCTTTGCTATCATTTAGAAGATTACTATTACTGTACAGCACACATCTCTCTTGATCTGAGCAAACACCATAATCCATTATTTTCACTTACTCCGGGAGTAAGCCTAGAAACTACTTGTTGGGTTGTAGGATAGGTCTATGGAAGAGCCTAAAAAGGTGTTTCGCGTTCAGTTACAGATACAAGCATTTCGGGATGAAATATTTATGATTTATTTATTAGAATGAAAATGTAAAAAATCAATAATGTGCATGTTAAACAGTACAGAAGAATTATTTCTAATAAAATATAGTGTATTTATTTTAATTTTCGTTGGTGAAGCAAGGCTCTATTTGACTGTAGATTTTAACAAGTTTTAATATATTTGGTGTACTGAATTAAGGCTATGTTTCAGTACGATCATTTTGTGTTTGCACCTATAACTGAGAATATACGAACATGTTTAATTTGTGACCTTTTTATTTGATCCTTGTTGTTAGCATAGGCAGTACTAAGTATGAGTATTAATTACGAAGACCACTTCACCTTAAGTTAGGAACATAATGTTTGTAACTTTTGCGTGAGGGGAGGTCGCATCACGCCTGTTTCCAGTACACAATGGGCTCTGTATTTATTTGATTCTGTTGTTATGTCCATGGAGTTAGCGGAACTCAAAATCACTAGGATCTACGTATATTACAGGGTTCTTGATCATGAGAACGACCAAAGTAACGCTCGCTTGACAGAATGAAAAACAGTGTGGGAAAGGAATATCCACAATATGCAGCCATGTAGAGAGTCTTCTATGTAGGTCTACGAAGCGGCTGATGGCGCGGAAGATTTCTGGACAGTGGTATTACCCTATGTTACAGGACGAATAGAGCAGTGGCACTGTCGTAATTTCCCTGGAGTCATATCTTTTGTGAAAAAAGGCTTCTGTTTTTTATGACTTCAGGAGCTCCTGCTACTGGCCTCAGTGAGCGCCCTCCTTTGTATCAAGTCGTCACTTCCTCCAAGAGAGAGACTGTTTACGTTCTTAGTCGTTATTCTGCCTTGAAACATCGTTCACGAATATACGCGTTATTCTGCCTTGAAACATCGTTCACGAATATACGCAGAGTCTGTTAGGGCAGCGATAGTAACGTTCTCAACCACCGCACTTGTAGTCAATTATAGATTGATTCTGTGGAAGTAATAGTATTGTGCATAGAGGATTCCTCGCTGACTCAGCAATTCAAGGTTGGACGGGAAAGGTGCAGCTGTCTTGTTTTTTTTTTACTGGGAAATGGAACGGGCATTCAAAGACACGCACGCGCAAACACACATACGTACATATATAGTATATATACATATAGTATGTACACACACACACACATATTCCTACATTCAATTTCTGATTATCATCGGGATCAGTCCCTGAAAAACTTGGCTCTCCGTTGAGACCTGCGTCCTCTTACTGGCAAAGGTTATTGAGTTCATAATGATCAGCTATCCTGTGTATTGTGGGAACACCAATCACAATAACTGCATTGGTAATATAATAATAATAATAATAATAATAATAATAATAATAATAATAATAATAATAATAATAATAATAATAATAAGTCAATGAAAAATGTCAAATAGGAAAACACAGCAAAGAAAGTGAAGTATATAAATGAAATCCCATACCATGTTATTGCTCTTATTATCATTATTATTAGTACAGTAACAATAATGATAAGGGTTAACTAACAACGAGAAACAACGAGAGTCTATGTGCTGCAATGCTGAGGACAATTAACAGTGTTATCACTCCCCGTCTGTGAAAGGCACAAATACTTGAGTGTTGTAACACCTGTTCAGGTGCGCCATTAGCCAGGCCACCGTTCCTTATAGCAAGACGGTGCTGTAACCACCAAATGAAGAAACTGCTTGATTCGTCCGTGAATGTGCACTAGCGCGCGTGCTTGCACGAGTTGCTCAAACATCACGGTGAAAGTGCAACACTTTTTGGGGTTAAAAAAAAAAAGAAGCATAAGAGTAAGAAAGAGAGGAACGGTAGTGAGGACAACAGCCAACAGGCGCTGGGAAATGCAATAAATTCATTCGGGTAAACATAGCACTCAGAAATAGTATTGTTTATTCTAGAGATAATCATTTAGCTCTAATCCTCATTTTTCAATGAAAAGTCATCTCTGTTGACACAACACACTCCAAAGACTAAGGCAATGTTATGAATTATTATATAATAAGAATAAAAAGAAATGGGGGTAGTACTAGTACCTACAGTGCATCGTATGCGCAACCACATGGAAACTTTATTAAAACAAAACATGTCACGTTACCTCAAATTTCCCTCGATTATATGGTCGTTCCTCGGCATTATTTTGGCCTTAGGTCCGAGCAATTAGTCTTTTTATGTTCCTTATGATGGGGCCAGGAAACTCTTGGCCTCCCCTTCGAAACAAAACCGCTCCCAGGGTCTGCTTCCTCTGGCCCTGTGCGCCGATCCTCCCACATCTCTCTCTCACCTTCTCTCGGTGGGGGAAACTCGTCCTCCATTGTCATACATTAGTCACAAATAAGCAGTGTTGTGATGTATTTTTCTCTCTTTCTGCCTCGGGAGGAGAGAGGGAGATATTGAGTGAGGGAAAGCTGGAGCTCAGAGGGGGGGAGGGAGGGAGGGGGAGGTGGTAGGGGGATATTGGCAAGTGGTGGCGCCACCGCCAAGCAACGATGCAAGACGGCCGAGCTGAAAGTGCCACATACCTCCATGGGGGAATTTAAACATCATTTCATTCCAAGCAATTATTTCTTTCATTAATTCCACATTTCTGTTTTATATAAAGTCTACAATTCAAGCAAGTCTAAACAAAGAGTCCGCAAAATAATAGCAAAGTAAACCTCGACCGGACCTCCAAGGCGATGCGTCTCTTATCCAAACATTCACCCCAAACTTTGCCTCAATCCAGCTCGCGCTTTGCCACGAGCTGCTAACACCGCGTACGAAGACGGACAGAACCTCCGGAAAATGATCGTGTTTCGTTCTCTAACTTTTCAAAGACTCATTCACGAGCTCTCCTAAATCTACGTTCTTTAAACGCACTCATTTACATATTCAGTCGCGTGAAAATAAATGACATATCACCAAACAGTTACCAAAAGTTACAGAAACCACCCCATTTTCACCAGTCGCGTGCGCCGAGACAGGTAAATGTCCGCAGCATGTGAGGGTACAGGAACACCGATTGTTTTAAACTTCGCTTCCCGGCGATGCTATCATCATCATTATCATCATCGTGGCTGTCTCTGTTCATATCGCAGAGAGATGGTCCCACAGCACTCTATCTCGCCATAGCTATTGCTAATATAATGCGATTTGGTTTAGCGATGCTGAAAGTTTTCCAAAACTGCAAATGTGAAAAGTCGTCTTTCCTCCTGCCTTCAAGCACTTATTCTATATTAAGCTAAAGTAAATTAAATGTTAAGATAATTAGTCTGTGCGCATGTACGAACACACACACACACCCACACTCACGTGTGTGTATCTATATGTGTGTATATACATACATATATATATATGAATATATATATTACTATATCTATATATATATATATATATAGTTCAACATTGATTTCTACGAAAACTGAAACGCAAAGTATCCAAAGTTGTTATAAAAAAATTTCGAGAGTAGTGAAAGAAGCCGACAGCAACACTAGCAACTTGGAGGAAACCTTCAACAATATCAATAAAATCAGTTCCTGAGAATCGGTCACAGATACGGTGATGGTGATGCTTCTCCTCGCATAGGTTATACAGTTAACATCTTATTAGCTTCCGCAACTTACACTGCGTTGGGATGGTCGTGTGAACCGTTTGCCCGCCTGTCTGTCTGTTTGTCTGTCTGTCTGTCTGTCGATATGTGCGCGCACATGCATAATTCTTGTATGAAGACTGTTAGTATATGTTTATCTCAACAGCAGTTATTTGAACAGTTCTAAAAACTTTTCTGTGTTTCTCAAATTTATTTTCAGTTTTCATGCAATAAGTTGACATATTTTTCTTCCTGGATGTCAGGAACTCCAAATATTCCAGTTTTACGTTATTTCTTTACAAAGTAAGTTGCAAATCATGATTCCTCCCTCGGGTAACGTGAGCAAGGTGTAATTTGACTGTCGCCCTTTTTTATGCGCAAGAATTCAACGATGACATTTTTACTTCATTTTCCATAAGCTAAACTGACTGACCCCGTTTCCTCAAAGTCGTAATGGAATCATATCTTCTCGAAGACGGTATGATGAGAGTGGCCTGAAGTTCCAGATGATAGATGATGCAATTTTACCAGATGGTAAGGCCTTACTTATACTTTCATCAAGTAAATCATAGAGATATTTCACTTACTGCTCGTAAGCTAGTTATTACGTTCTTCTGGTTTCTCATAGTCATTCACGAATGTATTTCCATCCATTGCCACGAGTTTTTGTCTGACCGTTATCTTGAATCAAACTAAGCACACACACAAAGAATGTCACATGTATACATACAAGAGCAATACATGTATATATATCAGGATCCAACCCAGTTCTTTCATTTGAAAGGCAAGGACGCTGCCAGCTAAGCCACACAATTTGTGTCTATGCTGTTGGTATCTGGTTAGCCCACAAAGCTATTAAGAATAAAAGATGAAAAGATGATATAAGGTTGTTTATAAAATCAAGGATAATAAAAAATAGATATATACTGATAAAACCTTATATGGATAACTACAGAAAATTATTTACATTAAAATACACAGATTATTTGTAAAAAGTAAAAAAGTACAAGATGAGATTTTTGTTAAATTCTAGTAAATTCAAGTCAACTTGGATAAAATTCTGAATGTAATTCTGTTAAAATTGTAAAATATCGTATATTTTCCCTAATAAAAGATAAACAAAAGGTCGACTTGTGTGGCTTAGTTGGCAGCGCCCTTGCATTTCAATTGAAAGACCTGGGTTTGATCTTGATGTGAGTCAGAAATTTACATACTTTATTTGTATTATTTATATATAAAAGACATAAATTGTATATAATTGTGTTAATGAATAAGAACTTTGTTAGTCGAGTGGTAGAAATTAAGTATAATACGTTAATACTCCTAGAAAGATCAGCGAAAATGTCATGTAACAAGGCGTGATACGACTTCACTTTGGATGCATGCAAGCACATACGTTGTAAACATTATATTCCTAACTTAACGTGAAGTGGTCTTCGTCATTAACAGTCATACATAGTACTACTCATAATAACTTCAAGGACCAATTAAAAAGGACAAAAATTAAACTCGTTCCTATATTCTCAGTTGTAGGTGCAAACACAAAATGATCGTGCTGAAACATAACGTAAATTCAGTACACCAATAGATTAAAACATGCTAAAATCTACAGTCAAATAGACCGTTGTTTCATCAACGAAAATTAAAATAAATACGCTACATTTTATTAGGAATAATTCATCTGTACTGTTCAACGTGCACATTATTTATTTTGTATATTTTCATTCTAATAAGTAAATCATAAATATCCTATCCTAAAATTCCTGTATCTAACTCACGCGAAACACCCTTTTCAGACCTTTTTAGGCTCTTTCATAGACCTTTCCTATCCCTAAGCAACAACAGCAACAGCAACGAAGTAGTTTGTAGGCTTACTCCCCGAGTAAGCGAAAACAGACATTAAAGGTGGAAGCGACTGAATCATTTAGAACTCAGCGTTGTTGTTGGCGTCCAGATGAAGAGGCAAAATGCTGAACGTAGGCGAGAGGAGGGATCGGCGTTTTGAAATGGTTTGTTGATGTGGATAGAATACTTGACGACGGTAGGTTGGTGAAGAGGAAGTCATTGAAAAGCGTTAGGAAGGAGCGGAGGAGGAAGACTTAGGAAATGGAGGATAGATGGCATGAAAGAAGCACAAGACACGGGAAGCCTTAATATCCAGGGAGCTTAAAAGCACGAGCAAGATAGAGGTGGAGGGTGCAGTGCTCGCCGATTGGTTCGATGCATTCCAAGTAGATGTACGAAGCTGCTCATATTGCACCTTTCTGTAGTGGGAGTTTACCGGCGATATAACACTTGGGTTACTACTGTGTTTGTGGGCTTTTGGAACAACTTTTGGTGGGGGAAATGGCTAAATGGTAGACACGCACGCACACATCTATATGTATATGTATATATCTATCTATCTATATAGTACTGGTAATCTTCTTAGGCACGAAGATATAGTAATTCAGTTGTATTCCACATAGGAAAATGAAAAAGTTATGTCTCAGAAAATGCCCAACAGTTTCGTCCTCCAATGTACCTCTTCTTGGAGCGTTTATTAAGGAATCTATATATATATAAACTTGATCACGAATTATATAAAACGTGATGCTATGTATAAATAAAGGTTTTTGCCACGAAGGAAAAAATGAAAAGCGAGGTAGCCAAGCTCTTTCGGTCTAGTGAGTAAAGGGTCGCACTAGACCGAAAGTGCTTGGCTATCTCGCTTTTCATTTTTCCTTCGTGGCAAAAACCTTTATATATATATATATATGTATATATATATATATATATATATATATATATATATATATATATATATATATAATACACACACACACACACACACACACATAATATATATATATATATTATATAATATACATATAATAATATAAAATACATATATATATATATATATATATATATATATATATATATATATAATCTATATATATTAGCTGAAGCCACTGGGAGACTTCTTCAGAATGAAGAGATAGAGTGACAAATACCTCCATGTATTAAACAAATCTTCGTGGCGCAAAGTGTAAATCCCTCGAAGATGTGTTAAATACACGAAAGTACTTTGCACTCTTTTCATTTTTAACTTCAGCTGTTAAACAAAATCACACACACACACACACACATATATATGCATAAATACATATATGCAATTACGTGTATATATTGGGATGTTTCTGTTTGTATCCGGTATACTAAGCCGGTTTGGAGGAGAATACATTAATTAAGCCACAGAGAGGTAGATGAGAAGTGTGGTTATTTTGGGATATAAAACCTAGGTTTTGCCACAGTGATTTGTTGCTATGAAAAGATAGAGAGAGAGAGAAGAGAGAGAGAGAGAGAGAGAGAGAGCAGAGAGAGAGAGAGAGATTCAGGAAATTCAGGTTTACCACAGTAATTTGTTTCATGAAAAGAGAGAGAGAGAGAGAATAAAAACCCAGGTTTTGCCTCATTAATTTGTTTCTATGAAGAGAGAGAGAGAGAGAGAGACCCAGGTTTACCACGGTAATCTGATTCTATGGAGAGAGAGAGAGAGAGAGAGAGAGAGAGAGAGAGAGAGAGAGAGAGAGAGAATAAAACCCGCCCCAGCTTTTGCCGCAGTAATTCTTTTCTAATGAAGAAATATATATATATTATATATATATATCTATATAATATTTATCTATAATATATAATGAATATATATATATAATATATATATATATATATATATAATATATATATATATATAATATATATATATATTATATAATAATCGAGAGAGAGAGAGAGAGAGGAGAGAGAGAGAGAGACGAGAGAGAGAGAGAGAGAGAGAGAGAGAGAGAGAGGGGCTTCTTTAAAATTGTTGCCTTCTCAACAAACAAACAACTATTGGTAAAACAATTAATAGTCATTGTAACTAATCTGATGGTGTTTCTTGAAAAAATGTTAAATTATTTTTTGCAAACCAGTTTCGATTGCATCACACAATGTAACTTATTTCAAGTTCTGTACAACAAAAGCTTACATTTAGCAGTCCAAATACGTTCGTATGACTAAGAAAACTGCTTGAAAAAGTGTAGTTCCATACCAGATAACTATATATATATATATATATATAATATATATATATATATATATATATATATATATATATATATACATGCAGAAACCAGGTACTGTGCCATACCTCAAAGTAAATGGGGATACAATCCACAATGAAGTGAATTAGTGAACTAGACCACAGCTGATGGTCGAAAGCTATAATCCTGTGCAAGAAATATATAGTTTAAACTACAGAAGGATTTTACTTCATTGTGGATTGTATCCCCATATATATACATATATATACACACACACATATTATATATATATATATATATATATATATATATATATATATATATTTATATATATATATATGTTATATCTTGTTTTCGTTGGGTGGTTGGGTCGCCACGTCCCTAAGTATAAACTCATTGATAAGGTAATGGTTGTCATCATGCCATCTTCTTGAGAGGGACGCGGGTGACAGGGGATGGATGAATTAATTCCCATTGCTGCTTTTTTGACTCATAGCTGACTCAACCGCACCATGATCGAGTGTTGGGGTCACGCTGGAATTAAACCACGGACGTTGCAAATGCGAGCGTAACACGCTGCCACTAAACAACGTCTCGAATTCAAGTACCATTAAATCAGTGGTTCTCAACCTGGGGGGCGCGCCCCCCTAGTGGGGCGTCAGCAATTTCCAGGGGAGGCGCAAGCCCTAGGTAAAAATTAAAAGAAAAATTTATCTACTTATATTCGTTATTCTCTTAACAAAAGTGAGGAACTAATATTCAGAAGTTTATGAAAAATGCAAAAGTGGCACCTTATAACGTTACTTTCCTAGAGTCTACTACTCTAGTTAGGCTCGTTGGGCTTTTCCCATGTTTTGTGATTATTGACCTCCCTCCCTATCCCTCGAAACCCCTTCTTTTTTTCTTTTTTTTTTCAAGTCTGGGAGGGAATTTTACTCACATACGCAAGGGGGCCGTGAAAGGAAGGATCGACTCTTAGATGGGGCGTGGTCGTATAAAGGTTGAGAACCACTGGTCTAAATTAAATATCGCCTCGAACGTCGCGAGACGGAGAGACTACCAGAGTTTGCAAACCTTACCTGTCTCTTACAGATCATCCTTGCCGAATCCCACCTCCTTCGGTAGGAATTGGAATTCCCACTGCTCTACAACCCTACGGTGTCTGTGTGACAGTCCACCTTACAACCATTTCAGACTGTCATCGACAACCATGTCTATCAGACAGTCTTTTATCTATATATGCTGAAAATTTGAGATTTCTTTCATAGTTTCATTACGAATGTGGTCCACAAGGCATTTTTTCTCAACTCTAAAACACCAAGAAAATGTTTGATGGTCATACCAAGAATCCTTTCTTCGGGGTGAACCTTTTCTGATTAACGTAATATATCTTAGTATGCAATGCAAGTCTATGTGATTACCATTCTCTGCTAAAGCATTCCCATAGTCTGATTGCCTTCTATAGTCCTCCAGCTGATTCGTTTTTATAAAAACCTATGACGGCACGTTCGGTACTTACAGTCTTTGAATTAGTATACTGATTTAACGCCAACACCACTTGCCATTTGCTTCAATGTGGAAAATACAAATTGCAAATGTTCGACGTTGCTATTCACCCATACCACATCACCTGCATAATCAAGATTTGCCAGGTACCCACCGCCATCGCCTTCAACGCCTTACTTTTCTTCAACTGTCCTGCCCGTAACAAATCCACAGGTATCATAAAAAAAAGGAGATAATACATTTTAGAATAATGCAACGATATTGGCATTAAATTCAGGAAACAGGTGACCATCGACATTCATACAGACTAACTTGTTTAACTGCAATTTTATATATATATATATGATATATATATATATATATATATATATATATATATATATATGTGTGTGTGTGTGTGTGTGTGTGTGCGTGTGTGTGTGTGTATGTACAAATATACTAAGTGTGTGTGTGCGTGTGCGTTTTGTATTTAACTCACCGGTCTTCATTATCAGTATTATCTTGAATGGTATAGTCACGATACATGATATTTTTAATAACGTCCCTTGCATTAAGATCACGCTTAGTAACAATGTTTTGAAAACCTATTTTTCAATAAATTGTACGTATATCTATGTATGTGTGTTTGTGTACGTGTGCATATCTGGCTATGTGTATGTATGCATATATATGCATATTTTATACATACATATATATATATATATATATATATATGTGTGTGTGTGTGTGTGTGTGTGTGTGTGTGTGTGTGAGTATAAACTTACTCAGATTTTTATATGGCATGCTTTAATCTTTTGGTGATACATACCAACTAGTTAGCATAAAATTCCAAGAGCTCTTCTACCATTTCTCAACTTCCTTTTATAAGGGGCCATTATTGATTTCTTCCGTGTCACATCTACCTTTTTTTACTTTCCTACTTCTTCTGGCACCCATCACATATAGGCACTCGGTTACTTATTACATCAAATTTCACGGTAGAATGAAGTGCTGCTGCTGACAGCTATCAAGCAACAGATTTACGAATGAAATTTACTTTATAAGGGGCACACACACGACTGAAAAAAAAAAGTCGAGTAGAAAACGGCGAACTGCAGTCAAATTAAAAAATATTGTTTCGATCCACTATATGGCACAGTGGTAAAGTACATGGCCAAATAGAAAGCATCGTTAATGAAGTGCGGCTCATGAAGCATCAATGACGAGAAGAAATACTTTGCTTCAACAAGATTTCCCTTGAACTGCTCAAATATCAGCCAGAAAACTTCACACCAGAGACTTTAGTACTCAGAATAACTTAGCGGGGGTTAATATTATCAATAAAAGTCCTCCAAATGCCCTTGAAGATAAAACCTCTCAAGCATTTATGAATGTCTAATTGCAAACATTGGTATAAGACTAAAGATTTTATTTAATTTTTCTCATAAGTCGTCGTTGTTTTATAATCATTCGAAGGGAATTAATTCGTGAAAACTTTCCTCTTTCCGTTAATATGTCGCCTCAGTCTCTCACTCTGTTGGCTTCTTGCGGCCTCATTGTAACCCATTGCCTTCCCCACCACATACCTATGGCGCTTCATAAGTTTCAACAAGGGCGCTGAAGCTTCTGTGATCACAGCGACTGGTTACAGTATTGATGGCCGCCAGTTGGGTTGGAGTCCAAAACCAACTTCACTCGCCCCATCCATCAAACGCCCAGAGGTTTTTTAAACGCTCTACCGCCTGTCATTCGTTGGGTTTTTGATGTATATAGATTTTTGGCATTAAGCCAAACACTGGGGCGACTAAGGCCATTCAGCGCTGATACGGAAATTGACAGTAAAAGGTTACAAAGGTGTAACAGGAAGAAAACCTCAAAGCAGTTGCACTATGAAACAATTGTTAGGAGAGGGTGGACAGTAAGAAGGAAGAAAGAATATGAACGGAGGTACAGTAAAAGGAATGAAAGTAGTTGCAGCTGGGGGCCCAAGGGACGCTGCAAAGAACTTTAAGTAAATGCCTACATTGCACCGAATGAGGTGCACTGACGGCACTAACCCAGTACTGGGTCATTCGTTGGTGGTCACCTGTCCAAACACTGAACAAAGTTGTTGCTTAACTTCGATTATCTGAAGAGCAGCAGAGTAGCCGATTTAATACTGTTGTCGGTTTTCGGATGTACTGGATCCATTGTCTCTCGCACCAGATTTCTTAGAATGAAAAGAACTTGATATCTAGGATACGAACCAGCTATCAGATTGTTACAATTGCTTCTGGGAATTAACATGATAAACCTTGTGTTAATGTTTACGAAGTGGTCCACACTATAAACGTTTTCTGTATAGGAAGTTCAGAATGCGAATGTTGCGCTGACTGTCGCGACTTATCCTAGAACTACTTCTTTAAGAAAAATAGATTATTCGTGTAAATAATGTTAAAGATGATAGCAACATGATATTCATCTAAATGGCATTTAGTCCTTTTCTTTAAACATTCGTATCCTATTTTAACAGAATTTATTTACATATATATATACATTTATATCTAAATATAAAAAATATAGCTTTTAAATATCGACGAGGCGAAATAAAGGTGTTGTTGTTGATGAGCCTTCTGTCTAGCTGTATGAGTCAAGAAACGTTGCAGAAGTTTTCTAAGTAAAATGTGAAACCATAATTCAGCCCTGTAGTGAATTCGATTGGGATCGTCACCTAGTTTTTTGTCTTTCGAGAGCACCACTCCGTCACGGGCCCCCTCCACCTTCCCCCCCCACCAAAAGGATCATCACGTATGACCAGAAAATTTGGTCAATGATATATATATATATATATATATATAATATATATATGTATATATATATATATATAATATATATATATATATATATATATATATATATATATTATATATATAAGCGAATACCACAGGAAAATTACAGTCAGAAGGTCAGTACCAAGTGCTTTCTCTTGCTTATTCAGGCATCGTCGTTGTGCCCCAACGATGCCTGAATAAACAGGAAAAAACGCTTAGTACTAACCTCTGCCTGTTATTCTCCTGTGGTATTCGCTTATATGGTGAAGTCACGTACATCTAATGAGATTTTTTAAGTACCTATATTCAACATCAGCTCTTACCCCTATGGAGTGGGTGACCCCACTAAGGTAGAGTCTTCTGGGTTCTCAACAAATTGGGATGAAGTGGCTAGCCCCACGTCCTCTCCCTTGACCCCAGCAGATTTTGGTACTCGCTCACAACATCTACCACATGATCAACTGAGTGCGCCTTTATTAAGAAAATCAGAGCAAAGCAAGAATCACGTAATTTCCCAACAGAAGAATGAATGACAAGGTAATCCAGTGAACTGTGTAATGATTCATGCAAGTTCTCCATGACGATTCACTCTTCCAATAGCTCAAGTTGTCATGCAATGTAGAGGGTGATCAGTCAAGTAAGTATATAATCAATATATGTGGCATTCAGTAATTGTGCTTCGAGGGAAAGGGTATAAGAAAACAAAGTCAATGAAATTCCTGCAGTCTGAGAGGAATAATCTAGAAGGCGCTAAACCATGTGCTGGACATCGAGTCATTTGAAACAGAAATATAGCAGTTTCATTCAAAGGGGTAAATAGTCATAAGTTTAGGTAACCAACAAATAAAAGCAATAAAACGTAAAAAAATGCTAAATGAATATTCAAACAATCATGTACAAACCAACCAAACAGTAAAAAAAAATTATCTTGTTAAACAATACCAAATAATTAATTTCATTTTCAACAACGGAGGCATCCAAATAATCATATCATCCCCAGGACCGACGAAAATCCAAATACCAAAGCACCCATACAACAAGTAGTCAAATAATGAACCAACCAGGCCAAGAAACAGAAAGCAAGCATTTTGACTGTCACAGGAAGGTGAACGGGAAAAAGCCATAAGTATCAGCGACTTCGAGATGTATGTAGAGCAGCCATCTTTGTGTAAGAAAGATGATAGAAAGGAAGAGGCTGTTCCAGAAATCCCCGGAAACATTGCTGAAAACCAATCCTCATTCTCGGAGCGCTATCTTGGAAATTTGTCAAAATCATGATCTTGCTACATGAGGCGCAATGTATATCCGTACATTGTCAACAGAACGAAAGTATATCTTGATCTAAGCTTTGGGATGGTACGTAACGTCCCTTGGGTAGGGACTTGTTGTCTCGACCCTTTCTTATATTAGTCATTAAAACAGATGAAACCAAGGAAGTACTCAATTAAGAACTAAAGAATATACAAATTACTGGGAAGTTTTGTGTGGTGCCAGAACTTTAAGCAAATGCTCTGCTCGCGAGAAAAGCGTATTTCATTAAAGAGAGTTATTAGGATTATAAGTTTCGACAATACTTAAAATGTTTACTACTGGGTATCTAAAAATAAATGGTGTTACAGAGGAGCCTGCGAAGATTACATTTACTCAACAGTTACCGAAGAAAGGTGGCTTACAAAAGAGAAATGCAATAAGAGTAGGCAGCTGAACAAAGCGTGGTACAAGCCGTACTAGGACAAGGTAGAAAAAGAAATATAGAACACCATCTTTATATGAAACGTTATCCAACTTTTGAACAACCAGAGGAAAAAAAAACAAAAAAGAAAATTCCAACTAATACAAAAACTTGAGAAACTGGTATGTGAGAGAGAGAGAGAGAGAGAGAGAGAGAGAGAGAGAGAGAGAGAGAGAGAGAGAGAGAGAGAGAGAATCCTTTTACAGGTCAAAATCTGACCATTATCAGTTCTTGTTCCAATACTGAAAAACTGTGTATGAACTACTGAAAAAATTTTAAGCCTTCAGGAATTGCACGAAGATTGACACACTATCAGAGCCTCCGCTTCTCTTTCAACCTTGGCTTCAAGTCGCTTTGAACATTTATTCATCGTAATGTATAGGTGTATCATTTATCTCAGCAGGGAGGACGAAAGATCCGGTAATCTTATAACTTGTTTTACTTTTTCACCGGAGGAACATTCTTTTCCTCAACTTTTTTCTTACAGCAGACATGGCGTACGAGAGAGCAATAAAGCTGATAGCCCTTTCGTCCTTGTCATAAAAAGGGAGGGCGGGAGAAGCAAAACACCGAGAGAGCTGAGGAGGAGGAGGAGGAGGAGAAGAGCCTGAAAGTACATTTTAGATGTTTTACATCGATTGCATCTCTCACATATTTCCTGATAGATTTCCAACACAAAATTTAATCAGCGTGTTTGTTTGTATGGTGTTTTTACGTTTCATGGAACCCGTGGTTATTCAGCAACGGGACCAACGGCTTTTACGTGACTTCCGAACCACGTCGAGAGTGAACTTCTATCACCAGAAATACACATCTCTCACTCCTCAATGGAATGGCCGAGAATCGAAGCCGCGACCACCGAGGTGAGAAGCAAACACCAAACCAACCACGCCACTGAGGCGCTTTAATCAGCGTCTTCACGTATTGGTCGGGCTGTTCCGTCTTCATAGCATACAACAAATAAGTACTGTGTCACTTTCCAATGTGCTGTCAATCATAATGGTGGATAATTTGACTCCTTGCGTTCCTTCTTTGTAGTTTCTGGGGTTCCGAATATTTCTCAAGGCTTTACAGTTTCTCTTCTCAAATTCACCTAGAAAGCGCCTCAGTGGCGTGGTTGGTTTGGCGTTTGCTTCTCACCTCGGTGGTCGCGGCTTCGATTCTCGGCCATTCCATTGAGGAGTGAGAGATGTGTATTTCTGGTGATAGAAGTTCACCCTCGACGTGGTTCGGAAGTCACGTAAAGCCGTTGGTCCCGTTGCTGAATAACCACCGGTTCCATGCAACGTAAAAACACCATACAAACAAACAAACAATTCACCTAGTATTGAAAACAACTTCTTTCTCTCACGCCTATTATAGTCTTAGTATAATTCTTCAGTCACTCTTGGCTATATGAGTTTTGTTATTCCTTTGATACTTTTCAGAAAAATTAATTTCTCTGGTAATCTGAAGATTAAATCTTCATTTAACTTCATTTGATTCTAGGCTTCTTAGTGGAAAGCGTTCCCAAGAAGCGAAGAAATCGAGAAATTAAAAGGACATCGTGGCTAGTAAATACTACATACGTATCTTGCAAAAAGTAGCCAGTAGATTCTACATATATGTTTTCTAACGTCTAAGTTTCCATCACTTAGAATTTCACACTTCAGTTATACCTGAGTTGACGTGATCAAATTTCTGCAGACACTTTGTAGATGACTTCACTACTGATATTCCTCGTATGTGAGGAAATGCAAATTCATTCATAAACTATCTTGCTGCAGCACCTGACGTTGCCCACTGGTTGCATATCTTCCCATTCCAAATCATTAGTTTAATCCCTATTATTATTTATCAATAGCATATTTGTTAATTAAGAATTCTCCACTGAACTTATTATCTCATTCAGATCAGTTGGAAGTATACGTATATCCTGACCTTAAACCTGAACTTTTAGTCTTTTCTTCGTTTTGCTAAGGTTCATATAGTATATCATATCTATATATATAAATGTGAAAAAGTTTGTTTGTTTGTTTGTCTGTTTGTATGAACACTATCCAAATCCACATTTCTTGCCCGACTTTGATGAGATTTTAAATATAAGTTAATATCAAAATGGGAAAGGTCAAGGTGATATCAGAATTAAAATCAGACAATTGATTGGGTGTGACAACGTGGTGAAATGTAAAAATTACCGAAAATAACAGATATTATTGCCTAATCCATATTTTTCGAGGTCGCTGAGAAGAATAGCGACTCTCCTGATGCCCTTTTAAGTCCAAGTTCAGCCGCAGTAGGGAGGGGGTTGAGAAGGGGTTGATGTAATAATTACAGAAAACGACACATATTAGTGTCCAATCTATAATTTTCGAGGTCGCTGAAATGAATAGTGACACTCCCGACGCGGATGGTGTCAAAAGTGGTGGGAAGGTGGTGACATAAAAATAACCAAAAAATACAGATATTAGAGTCTAATCCATAGTTTTCGAGGTCACTGGGATGAATAGAGACACTCCCGACGCCCTTGAAGTCCAAGATCAGCCCTAATAGGAATAGAGGGCGAGAAGCGGTGAAACATAAGATGTAAAAAATACTAAAACAACTACCATAACAGAAATGAGAGAGAGGAGAGAGAGAGAGAGAGAGAGAGAGAGAGAGAGAGAGAGAGAGAGAGAGAGAGAGAGAGTTTATCGGTTGTCATTCAGAGATTACCTGGGCAGTAATATATAGTATATATATATATATATATATATATATATATATATATATCTAATAAAAGGAGCCCATAAAAACACCAAAATGTAGAGAGAAAGTACTATATTTCAGAGACTGCTGTCTCTCTCTTCAGGTATATGAATGAGAAAAGTTTACAGAAAAGGTGGTATTTATACCAAGAGATTCGTCCACAAGTAAGCCAATTTAGGTCACCCCCGCTGATAATCTTCCTTTAATCTTCTTAAGCGTTGGTTGAATGAAACACTGCGTCGACGATGTCCGAGGTCCAATTCCCTTTTGAGATGTTCATTACCTGCTTCTCTTTTATTATTATATATAATATATCATATAATAATAAAAGGAGCCCATAAGAACACCAAAATATAGAGTGAAAATTTACTATATTTCAGAGACTGCGGTCTCTCTCTTCAGGTATATGAATGAGAAAAGTTTACAGAGAAGGTGGTATTTATACCGAGAGATCCATCCACAGGAGCAATCTCTGACATATAGTACTTTTTTCTGTATATTTTGGTGTTTTTATGCTCTCCTTTTATTAGATGGAATTCTGTTGTAACAGAACATTTTTACCAGTCATATATATATATATATATATATATATATATATATATATATAATATATATACACATATATATGTGTGTGTGTGTGTGTGTGTGTATGTATATATATTTTTATATATATGTATGTGTATGTGTTTCTGTAATTTTTATCACAAACGTGTGACTTTTTTGTACATAAATACCAAGCCACAAATATCGCTTAATATTGAGCGAACTATACCTAAGGGCTGACTCACCCCAACCCCAAAGGAAATTATAGTTTACATTGATCATGTAATTCTAAGTCCCCTTGTTTGGAGATATTCCCCAGGTATAAGGAATTAGCTATCAATACACAATTTAACGATTTTTGTGGTTGAATACTTTAGCACACACAAACACGCACACACACACACACACATATATATATATATGTATATATATATATATATATGAATATATATATATATATATATATATATATATATATATATATACATATATATAGCATATATATATATGTATATATATATATATATATATATATATATATATATATATATATCATCTTTAGAGTGCGTGAGGGTAGATACACCCCGATCCCGAAAAAAGACGAGACAAAACAAACGACTGGACATTTACCCGAGTAACAAGCATGACCAAGCAATTGCCAGCCAATATATGTATTTGAAGGAAAAAATTCTGCAATAATGCAGAAGTGGAGGGAACAAGTACGGAGGGGGAAAATGGTTTACTAAATAAGATGACATTGCATAAATAAAGCACTCTGAAGCCGGAAAAGAAAATAAAATATTTGTAGAAGTAAGGACTCAAGAATAAATAGACGAAACTTACGAAAATGAATAAGAAAAAACATAAAGATGATGAATACATGAATTCTAAAGGACCTAAAGGCATATTTCTTTGAATTTCATCTATCTGAAAGAATTTGTGGGAAGCCAGCAAGATATTCACGTGAATGAGAGAGAGAGAGAGAGAGAGAGAGAGAGAGAGAGAGAGAGAGAGAGAGAGAGAGATATTCTCAAAGCAATTTAATTGTCATTTTCAAGACGTGTTTTACCACGCTTGACTGGGTTTTAGACCCCTTGCCGTGGGAAAAGTTCATGTCATTCATTTTCGCTTTCTCTGTCCGTCTATTCTTTCTGTTACCGCTTTTTTCTTTTTTTATCGCAGAAATTTTCTTACAGCTGTTTGAAAAACCTGGAAGCATTTCAGGTTTTCTTTCGGGACACTTGCAAGAATTTAATATTTTCCTACGGAATACTTTCAAGCATTTTAGATCTCCTCATCGAACCAGGAAAATGAACGTATATAGCATAAACAAAACGTACTACAGAAATTCTGAAAACGTCCTGAGCCAGCATTTCATTAAGAGAGAGAAAAAGAATGACTGCAGCCACCTCATTTTCTGTAGTACTGCGGCTTTCCATGGCTGTTATCGGAGGAAAATCGGATTGGACGGAGAGGATTCCATCTACTGGTTTGAATCTGGATCCTTTCAGGTGTCTTGGGTTCAAAGATGCTCCGAGACCTTTTGCAAAAGGACAATGATGTATTTGGCAAAGTAATTGTTGCGTCGTGCTTCAAGTTCAAACCCATTTCACTACTACTACTACTACTACTAGTACTATTACTACTACTACTTCTACTACTACTACTTCTACTACTACTACTACTACTAATGATAATAATTTAAAAAAAATCCTCATAGCGCGAGTCTTCAAATGGATAAACAAATCCACTGTTATGTAAATGTAGATATATTTAAATTTAAAAACAGCGAGGATAGCTTTCGGGAATCTGTTTGGTTCCCCTTATCCTTGCTGTTTTTAAATTTAAATATGTGTACATTTACATGACTGTGGATTTGTTCCTCCACTACTATTACTACTAATAAAATCTTATAAACCCAAAGACAGAATAGCAAGGTGTCAGTTATGAATGACAAAGAGATTACAGTGGAGAATAAAAGATATCGACAAACCAAAGGAAGTAATCAGAGAGAGAGAGAGAGAGGAGAGAGAGAGAGAGAGAGAGAGAGAGAGAGAATCCCAGTTTCAGCCAACAAAAAGTAACCAAAAATAATTTTCTGCTTCGTTGGCCCTCTTATGTATAAAATATTTTCCCATATTAAAATGTAGCAAGACGAGCATATGTCTTCGAAACTTAAAGTAAGATTAAATACATTAATATTCATAAAAAGTAAAAGTATGACAAATATACCAACATTCATGCCTGCATATATATATATATATATATATATATATATATATATATATATATATATGTGTGTGTGTGTGTGTGTGTTGTGTGTGTGTGTGTATGTATATGTATATATACACTAGCTGCTGTATCCGGCGGTGCTTGGGATGAAAAGGGGCATGCAGTTCGTGATGACAACCCGTACCGGGCGGAATATGCAATCACTTTCAGATTACGCAATCTCTTGGGATCTTGTCAAGCCAAAGAAGTTTGGTGTCAACTCCGAAAGTTGTAAAATCTGAAGGGGTATGAAAAAGAGGGGTTAAGGCTCCCTTAGAAACGGTCCTCGAATTTCGGGTTTTGGCTAAAACCTTCCTGGGGGCGAGGGGAGTCTGTGGTAAAAAATTTGGTAGACTTAGCTTTCATGGTCTTGGCGTGCATAACGAACAGACACACAAACAGAGACAGAAATTGCATTTTATACATATATAGATATATTATATATGAAATACTAGTCGCGTACAATAGAAATATGCATTGTCAATAGCCGTAAGACCTCTTTCCGCACACAGTAGACAGAATCGTACTAATTTATATTTATCTGTGACTCTAAATAAGTTTAACAACCTCTTTGTCTGTCTGTCTGTCTGTCTATTTTTCTCTCAGTGCCTGACGCTCGTTTCTTGAAAATATAACTCACGTGAGAAGTGAACTAAAAAGAAAATGACATCTTTTAGTTTCTTCCGAACGACGTTTTCTTTTCCAAAGTCTCTAAATTTCGCCGTCATTTTACTGTCTAATTTGCATTTCTACGCAAAGGCTGAACGAATGTTCAGGCAAATACCCTTATTTAGGTCACGGCTCAAGAACGCTGATGGAAAAAGGAGGAGGAAGACCTTTGACAAAATCCAATGCCAACTGCAAATGCAATGTTTAAAACTTATCATTATTGATTTGAGTTTTCTGTAAAAGAAAACAATTGAGGTGGCTTTTTGTCTGTCCGCTCGCTCTCTCAGAGACTGGAGGGTTGCAGATTGGATGTTGATCACCCACCCTCCAAATTGTAGCACTCTAGCCTCAGTAGTTTTTATCACATTTAAGGCTAAAGTTAGCCATGTTCGTGCGTTTGGCATCGCTATAGATGCCAACAACACTGGCCACCACCGGGCTGTGGCTAATTGTTAAATGGGCCATGACTCAGAGTTTCATACAGCACTATACGCTCTACAGAAAACTCGATTGCGCCAAAGAAACTTCGGTGCATTTTTTTTTTTTTTTTTTTTGGTTTTGCAGTTAATTGAGGTTCCTCGCTTATTAAAAGTTGTGGTTTAAAAGCAATGCCATCAGTTAGTTAGATCATTCTCAGAACATGCAAATGACAAGAGTCATTACTACCAGTCCAATTTCGTCGAGGTGATTTTTATTTTTTTTTTATGTATGTTGGTAGAATCGTGAAAATTTCGTAAATTAAAGAAGGACACTTTCCGTCCTTGTAATGTTCCTCTAGGTGATCGGAGAGTTGATCTCGAATTCCTCAGTTAACCGCCCTGAATCTAAACGCTCGTACCTCACAACCCTTACTTTTGTTGAAATAAGAGGAGGAGGTAGAGGAAAATGAAGAGAAGGAAGAGAGGAAAGAAGAAAGTAGGATATTGAGGAATGCGATAATGAAGTAGACAGTGAGGAAGTTGGGATTTAAGGAAGATTTAAATAATAAACCTGTTTGTTGATACTTGCAAAGTCCGAATTTTGACGGAATTTTTCCCTTTTGTTTGTGAGGAATGCCAGCGAAATTTAAAATCTTAAAATCCATTGTTTCTCTGAGGCCCCAAACAGTGGTCTTTTACCTTATTAATCTCATTCGAGTAGAGCAATGCACATAAGGAAAGTTGGTCTATGACTCTATCTACTAATGCCCATATAAGGGCACATTTTTATGAGCCATAGGCACAATGGTTCAATGAATTGGGTGGTTAGTGTACTATTATTTATACTGCTATTTGCAACATTAAATTTTGGAAGTTTTTATACAGGCATTACTCTATCTTTTATTAATAGTAAATAAACATGCATCATGATGTAAAGGCTACTTTATGAAGCATGATCTTAGTATGAGTGACTATCGTAATGTTAATATCTATTATTTAGCACAAATGCTCAACTATTTCTGCGTTATAGATGGTATTATAGAGAAGAGTAATAGGTTAGCTGTTTAGCTTATTATATACCGTAGTATCAGAGTACTGAAGATACTAAAGTTATCCGGGCTTTGTGGTCCTCAGTAATTCCTTCTATGATAATGTGAAAGATACATAACAACAAATACTAATACCTACTATTTTTGGTTAACCTTTAGATATCAAAACTGGTTCAATTTGCCATCATTGTGTCACTTGCTACATCTGTTGCAAAGACATCCACAGATATGTTCCTGGCCTGTCTGGAAGCGTTTCCAGCACAGTCGAGGACACGGCCTCGTGTCTCCAGTCAGATTACTCTCTGACCGGATCTTGGTGAACACAGCGAGTCAGAACCAACAGACTTAAAGCAGAAGTTATTTCTTTAGCAAATTCAACAGTAGGTATTTTAAAATGACTACCTATTCATTCCTTGACTGGGTGGTTTTGGATGGGTTGAGTGGTGGGGATATTTATTTGGGGGGCGGGCGGAGCACAACTAAAAACTGGGACTCCCTTTGCACGTGTTCAGCCCCCGGACTCTCCCACTAAAGTACCTAATAAGCTAAACACAGATCTGGGCTGGTTAAGAGTGATGTAGAAAAGGTGGAATGAGACTGACCTTCGTCATAATCTAGTCTCTGCTTATTTTAATGACGATCTCCTACTTGACTATATTGCATAAGTTTCATTTCAACAAGAAACACCCACCATTGACTCTAGTGCTTTCGCCTTGCATGCTATTCAGGTGGCAGGATGTTATATAACCCAACACCGTGGCACAGTCTTTCTGGTGGTGCTCATATTTGTAGATTGTTTGTAGGAGCAAGAGTCCTTGCCGGCATAAAGTCCATTTTAACCAACAGAGCAGCAACAACAACAACAATTTCCAGACAGTCCAGACTGGGCACATTGCAACATCGAAAGCTTTGGCCTCTCCGCCTTCTTTCGTTTATATGTTTCTTCTTGATAGTTTCTAGTATCTAGAATATATCGATGCCTTTGTTTTCTGTTTGTCAATATATTTATTATAGTTATCTCTATCTATGCTCCTCTCATGCTGGTGATGTGTTTTTCAAAATATTGGTAAATCTTTGGACTGCGTAACGTGTTCATTTCTCCATATTAGGCCTATTAAATCTAAGATCCATTTGTAATACTGTCACTTATGACAATAGGAATGTAATTGTTGAACCTGCAGGCATTAAATTCATCTGAAGTTCTATTTTTATGTATTTTTGATAATAAAACTACAATTAAAATCTTGTCAGTGAACGCCACTGGAAGTTATTAATTATCGGTAAACTTCCCGAGGTGATATCTTAGACACTTTTATAATAGAAGACATCTTTTCTTTCTATTCATTCATTTCACAGCGACAAAGATTGGAAAAAGAATTTAAAAGCTACTTAATTTTTTCCATCCGAAGAATCTCGATTGGTTGGTGTTAGTCCAAAGGTTCGTACCAATCCTCATAGTCTCATTAATGTATTGTCTCATTGTTTTTTGGACCAAGGCCCATGCTGGCATAAGGCCATCCTAATCTAACCAGCAACAGCAACTTGGCCTATGCTGAAAGAAACAAATTAAGAGGATAAGAAGAAAAGAATAAGAAGAGAAGACCAAGAAGAGGAAGAAGAAGAAGAAGAAGAAGAAGAAGGAAAATTGTTGGAATCTCATCCGAAGGAAGCAGGATGTCGCTTGCTGAAATCTGGAATGGTATTTGAGTCATGGAAAACGGAGCTTGGGGTTTCCAGGTTGAATCGCAGCTAAAGAAATAGGTCGATTCGTCTTTCTAAACATCTTCCTCTGAATAAGGATGAATCTGCCTCTTATCTAAAATCAGGTTATGATTCTCGAAAAGTAATGTTTACTGGTGCAAGCGTCCTAGGAGCGGTGGTGATTCCCACGTGTTGGTAGCGAAGATTCTTGAATATTATGAGAGATCTTGGTAATGCTAAATGCAAAATAATGATAATAATAAAGTCATAAAATCCCCACTTGAAAAGGTTTGAGAAATCCGGTACTGACTATGTAAGAAATTTCCACATTGACACTAAAAAAAAATTGACTGATGGAAGTCTTTTAAGCTGTTGCACTATCAGGAACTAGAGACTTTTATTCACTGCAATTACTAACATATACTAATCATGATAATAACATCAGAAGAGCAACGACGATTGAGGAGCAGAGTTAAGAGCTTACATACACATTTTACGTAAAATATAATTTACCTTGACGTTTCACATATCACATTCTATACTTTTGTATGAGAAGGAAACTGCTATACAACATTTGCTTATCAAAAGAAGTTAAATCAGACAGAGGTGATGGCCACAAGGATAGTACTGAATCTAAGGGGTGTAATATCTTTCCCTTTTACTCTAAGGCCTTTTCAAGCAAACTCTTTAGATGGGGCAAAAGATGAAAGGATTATATAAATATTTTAATGCAGATAACGGTCATTACTTTGGAGAATGCCTTCAGGTTCCTGGATAAACCAAGGATTACTGAGATTCTTTTGTTTGTCTTTTTAATCTCTTTCGGACTTTCTTTTATATTCAGACTGCAAGATTCCCGGAAACAATGTCTTAACTGTGGGACCAATCAGCTCTGCGAATTTTCATTTATGTGCAGAAAAATATCATTATTCGTTGAACCAGTTTTAACTGAATATTCATGTTGATTTACTCTGAAATATGATGGAAGAATCCAAATTGATGAAAAGGATATTCGGTTCAAAAGTCTCCGGAAGAAAGACGAAAGGGACCAAGAAGGTGATGTGTTAAGGGAGTACTGAGGGTACTGGGAGTGAAAGTGTGTATGATGGAAATACGCAGTGGAGATGTATTTGGAGATTCGACACGCTACTGATAATTCATCTCTGTAGTGTAGGCACCGACTGATGTCGTGAAAATTTCCTGTACTAAGGGATGAATGGATCGATGGTTGGATGATTGTAATGTAGGGGCTTAGCCCAGTAAGTGTGACTCTGAGGGTCATTCACGGTTGTCTGTATAGGGGTAGATCTTTGATGCGGCTGTCCCAGAACTGAGTGTGGCCGGTAATACGGCCTTCTCTCTCTCTCTCCTCTCTCTCTCTCTCTCGTCTCTCGTATCTCTCTCCATCGTCTCTCATCTTCTCTTCTCTCTCTATATATATATATATAATATATATATATATATATAAATATATATATAAATATATAATAAAAGGAGCTTATAAAACGCCAAAATATAGGAAGTAAGTACTATATTTCAGAGACTGCTGTCTCTCGCTTCAGGTAGGTGATGAAGAGAGGGACAGCAGTCTCTGAAATATAGTACTTACTTTCTATATTTTGGCGTTTTTATGGGCTACTTTTATTAGATGGAATTCTGTTGCAACGGAACATTTTTACCAGTTATATATATATATATATATATATATATATATATATATATATATATATATATATATATGTATATATATATATATATATATTTATATATATATATATATATATATATATATATATATATATATTACACACTCACACACACACACACACACACACACATATATATATATATTGGATCACCTGAAGATTAGCGACCCCTAATACCTCTCCTGAAGAAAATCGACCCCAATATTTTCCTCCTGAAGAAAAGCTACCCCTATAATTTCCACCTGAAGATAAACGACCCGTGCTTGTTGGTGTCTCCAATCTTCAGGTGACCCAATTTAGCTCATAATATTAGAGAAAAAAGGAGAAAAAATATATATATATATATATTCATTAAAAACTACTTTATCAACATTTGTTAAAAACACAAATTTAGACAAACAATCATTAGTTAATTAAAAGCGTATTGTCTTGCAATTTCAGTACAAAAATAATCAAACCTACCGTAACCCCTGTGGCTAGCGCGCGCAGCGCAACATTACCTTTTGCCAGAACATACCGACCTTGCCAAGTATCTTTAAATATGCGGATAAGGCGCGAAGCGCAGTTCCGCCACGGCCTTACTGTAACTCCTGTTAATTCCTCACCACACTCAGTTCTGGGACAGCCGCATCAAAGATCTACCCATATACAGACAACCGGGAATGACCCTCAGGGTCACACTTACTGGGCTAAGCCCCTACATTACAATCATCCAACCGTCGATCCACTCATCCCTTATTACAGGAAATTTTCACGCCATCAGCCGGTGCCTACACTACAGAGATGAATTATCAGTAGCGTGTCGAATCTCCAAATACACCTCCACTGCTTATTTCTATCATATATATATATATATATATATATATATATATATATATATATATATATATATATATATATATATACCTATGAGGCCAATCCTTTCGTCTTATACTACGCCTGTCTATAAAATTGCCAAATATCTAATCCCTTTATTGGAAAGCCTGTTTGATAGCAAACTTATCTTTCTAATTCCTTAGAATTCAAAAACCGCATTTTGTGTCAGGATTCCGATTTAGTCATGGCTAACTTTGACATAGAAACTTTATTACCTATATACCTGTGGAGGAAACAATTGAGTACATTTTAGACACTATTTTTACTGAGGATGAATATGGTCACTATGGCTTTAACGTCATGATTTTAAGAAGTTTTTAGAGTTGGCAGCGCGGGGCAGGGCCTTTGTTTTTTTTTAATGAAGGGGTATTTTACGTGCAAGTTGAGGGTGTGGGCATAGGTAACCCACTGAGTTGAACATTCGCGCACATTTTTTGCACAGATTGGAGAGAGAGCTGCTGGACAGTTGTCCCTCATTTTTTTTTTTTTTTTTTTTTTTTTGAACCCTTATTCTATCGCTGATATGTGGATGACACTTTTGTTCTCTTTAAGGACCATTTGCACTGTGAATTTGTTCCTTACATTCCAACATCAAATTTACATATAAACTGGAAAGCAATAAACAACTACCTTTCTTAGATACGATTGTCATCCGTGATGACGACCGTTTTCACACAGGTATTTTTCGAAAGTCAACTTTCACAGGCCTTGGTCTTAACTTTCATAGTTTTTGTTTTATTTCCAATTTTAAATCAAATTCATTGTCTACCCTTCTCCACATACCATGACATCAACTTTTGACTGGAGTCTTTTTCACAAAGAAATCGGAATCCTTTACGATTATTTCAAATCAAATTGTTATCCTCCTAATCTCTTTATGTAATATGTCAGGAAAACGCTGGATATTTCGTTTCATCCTGCAGCAGCAAGTTCCTTATAAGCATGACATCTCTCTCTCTCTCTCTCTCTCTCTCTCTCTCTCTCTCTCTCTCGGCTGTTGATGTTAAGTTTGTCTTAATGAACCCTAGGACTAATGGTAGTATGTTGTGTCATGAAGAGAGATTGCCTCCCTTACTGCAATCCGACGTTGTCTACATTTATACTTGATCTCGTAGTCCGGGCAAATTAGACGAAAAAAGGGCTAATAAGGGAAACAGTAATCAGTTTTTTTATATTTGGCAGAAATGCTCCTCAAGGGTTACAAAACCATTATCTAAAGAGTTTCTCTTCGTAAGGGGGAACCCCCTTTTTTGGGGGAAAAACCCCCCTTCGAAGGGTAGCTTTCTGCATATTTACCGATTTTTCTCCAAAACGGAGTGCCGTAAGGATAAAAGATATAGGGACAAGAAAAATAGAAGATTAAATTCTGCACAAGTTCATCTCAAATTCCTTTTGCTCTAAATATTATAATTTTATGCAAATAAACCCGAAAGTAGAGGACGCATTTTCGCCAAGATGAAAATGTGTTTAATGCTGGAGGTGAAACACTGCACAGCTCCACAACTAAACAATTTTCAATTTTAAGTCATTCAACCCTTCTTTTTGTTTTCTTGATGGAGTTACGCACTTTATTCCGCCCACTGTATGAAAAGTTCTTTTTCGTCAGTTAAGGTTTTAATATTAAAGTTAGTATTATTAAAAACATATTGACAAAATCAATCTCCTTCTACATCTTGTTTCCAAGAATTTGCAGCAGATAACTCAAAAAGTGCGACGTTATTATATGCTGAACAAAATCCCATGTGTGGTACTGTGTTGGCGATGGAGTTTGAGCCAAGTTTCCGAAATAAATGCACAGCCAAAGCAAGCAATATACAAGACAAAAATGATCTTGGGACGCGCTTCGGCAATAATGCACAAGCAATTGCTGTACATTTCTTTGTTAGTTTTTCCTTTTCACTATTTTCATTCTTTTGAACAACTAGGTCTAAAAATACGCTTCAATGTTTCAGGAACTACATCTTCAGCATTCTTCATAAAGTTCCGTAACATCTGGATAATATGTGGTATCGTAAGGACTTGTTCTCATGTCCTCGCGAACTATTGTTGCTGCAGTGTTTACAATTCTTAATCTTTCATCTTCTTCACCCTTTTCTCTCTCTGTTTGGTGTTTTCTTCATTTGGAAAAACATTACTTGGCCTCCCTATGCGTTCATCATCTTAGCTTTCAGTGTTTTCTCTGTGACTTATGAACTTTCAGGCAAATTTTATTCAAGATTTCGCATTAAATCATGTAAAATGAATTGATATTCCTCCGAATCATCAATGTACGTACAGAGTTTTTCAAAAGCACTGTCAATGTAGTATTCAACCTTTGGACGCCCCATTTCAAAGACGATGATGTCGTCGTGCAAAAAAATACACTTTGTGTAGCACACTTCATGATCAGGTGCTTCTTCAGCAACAAGACATTATTATGACACTGTTAACTCGTTTGAATATTTTCTCACCCCCTCATCGTCCTTTCTTTGTGTAGCAAAGTCTAAAATTTTCTTTTTTAAATGCAGAACTTGAACTTCCTAAATTGTTTAGTTTGCGCGCATTCCTTTTCTTTTCTGAAGCGATATCACATATATCACCACAGAACTACAGTTGCTTTTGAAATTGAAGTTTTCCTCAGATCTCAAGGACAGCTGCGTTTCTGGCGAATTCTCACTTCTCTTCTATGTATTCACGCCTACGTATCCTGCACAACTTCAATAGAGTCGACATTCTGTATCATTTCTAAATTACCGTCTTTTCGGATGTCACTAACACGTCTCAAATGATGGATGCCTCGTTGGAGATTCACAATTTCACATTCGCTTAATGACTTATGGCAGCAAAAACACATTTCGTCTCTTGACGCCAAGGTCAGTTTTTGACTCATTCACTTCTCATAATCATTCCTTTCATCTCTGAAAAAAAAAATAAACATAATCACTTATTAATTAAGAAATAAAAATGTGCAAAGCATAATTTTATGTACAAGCTTTTCCTTGTAAACCCTATGATGTGAAATAAATAGATTTGCATTTATAGGAATTTAAAATTTCTTGTTTCTTTGTTTCGTTTGCATCATTAATTTAATTGTTTAGCGGAAAGCAAAGACACCAGATGAAAGAGGAATCTTCATTCTACAATGTCGTCTTTATAGCATTTTTTACAAGAAATCAGTGGTTTAAGAGTAATTGAACGGGATGTAAGGGCGAAATGCTCATTTTTACATTTCGGCGAAAATGCGTCCTCTACTTTCGGGCTCATTTGGTTCGAAACTATAATATTTAGAGCAAAATAACATTGAGATGAATTTGTGCAGAATTTATTCTTTTATTATTTTTGTCCCTATATCTTTTATCCGTGCGGCGCACCGTTTTGGAGAAAAATCGGTAAATATGTGGAAAGTTACCTTCCGGAGGGGGGGTTTTCCCCCAAAAAAGAGGGTACACCCCCCTTACGGAGGGGAATTCTTTAGATCTTTGTTTTATGACCCTTGAAGAATATTTCTGCCAAATATAAAAAACAAAATTTTCCCCCTAAAATTGCTAATTTGCTTAAACTATCGATGCAATTGGCAGGCTCAATTGGTAACGCACGCCGCCTGCTGAAGGTGAGATTTGATGCAAGTGCGGGCATTAGTTTCCCTACAGGGTGTAAACCAGTGGTTCTCACCCTGGGGGCACGACCCCTTAGGTAAGCAATTTCCATGGGGTGTATTTCTGGGGCGCGAGCCCTAGGGAAAATAACAGATTCGGTAATTATATGCGTTATTCCCTTAACAAGATTGATGAACTAACATTCAGAAGTTTATGAAAAAAGGCAAAGTATCGCCTTATAACGTTAGTTTCCTATAGTCTACTACTCTAGCTGGACTGCATTGTCCACGTTCATTGCTCTTAATACCAAATGCAGAAACAGGCTGAATGCTGAAGGGGACTTAAGCTGTGCAATCTCTGGCATTCAACCGTGCATTCAAGATCTAGTAGCTAAGAAGTATCTCACTGATTCATTCCCAGAAGAATAAGAACACCCCTTCTCTTTTTATTTCTAAGTTTGGGAGGGAATTTTGCTTATAAATGCGAAGAGGGACATGGAGGGAAGGACCACCTCTTAGAGGGGGCGTGATAATAAAAAGGTTGAGAATCACTGGTGTAAACTGTCCAACCCAGAACTATCTAATATTAGGAATCATGTGAGATTTTGCAAAAGTGATGTAAGTTATAAGGATTACAAGATATTACCGAGTCCATATGAACACCACCTTCCAGTATTAGAATCTCTAGCTATAAAGAGACTAGTTCCTGCATTAAACAACCACTCTTCATCTGTTCCCTTATACATAGCTTAAACTACGCCCTCGTTGTTGACTTTTGATGCATTTTTCATACTGCAACTGATCTTTTTAACTACTCTTAACTTTAATTGTTACCTTTAAAATTAATTTTCAGTTCAATGTTATATCTTGCTTTGTTTTGCTTTATTCAATGAGTTGTCTGTGTCAGCAAAATAGTTTGTTATGCTGCATTGTTTATCAGCTTTTACCTTTCATTTCAGCCTGGATGATGAGGATGATGAGACACTGGGCTCGAAACGTCGCATTTAACTTGTGCGCCTTCTAATTATATATATTGATATGTTTTTGTCTAAGCAATCTAGTTTTAACCAATGGGTTACGCTGAGGGTGTACCGACTTATCTTAGGATAACACAATTTTGGCTTCAGGCTTAAGATCAGGTAAACACATATACAAGATTACGGCTGAGGGCCTTCTTCAGAAGGGGGCAGTGATTAGGTAAAATCTTAGGTTTCAATTTAATTAATTGCATTTACAATATAAAACACATATCAGAAGAATAGTAATGTGAAGGGGACAGGTAAACAAGTCCCTGTAATACAGGATTAAGATGAAAATGAGTGGGTTATCCTTGAAGAAACACAAAAGGGAACCCGCTTTGTAGGGCGCTGTAAGGATGAAATACAGTGGTTATGCCACTGTGCCCACAAGGTTGAGAAGCACTTCTGGTTACTTAATGGAAGTAAGGCTCTTTGATCAAGGAATCGAGGCGTTGCACAAAAGGTGCTTAGAATGGACTCGACTCTGATAACTCTGATTTTAAACAACACAAAATAAAAGTAATACAGGTCTCGCAGTAGGTGTATTGCACTATGATAGGAAACAGAAAAGAGTAAAAGACTGACAGGGACATGATTGGCTAGGAGAATCTCAATTCAGGTACTTTACCTTCGGCAGGAGATAGATTCCTCTACTACAGGAGGCCAGCAGAGGCGGGGCGGGCGAGTAAGTGAGTGAGACTCACGACAATGGTCACTGAGGCCCACGACAGTCACATATATCAAGGGGCAGCTGTACAAAGCAATGAAGGATGGTAGTGCCCTGTTCAAGCATCCAGCATCTTCTAAGCAAAACCTTGTCCGTGCGAGGCCCTTTTATGGCAGTGGGGTATTACGATTTTGCTCCGTGCAGATGACGTTGTGGGTTAGCGGGAACGTGTGTCAATGCAGTGCCACTTGTGTGGGCATGAGGTAATCAGGGCTCAGGTCTTCAGAGAGCGCCAAGCACATGGCCAGTTTTATGCTTCTCTGGCGGCTGACTTGCCTTGTGCGAGGATTAACATTTCTACCGGACCAGCACCTGAAAATCAAGGCCTCGGCAGTCACTCGGAGAAAGGAAGGAGGTTAAGGAATTATCCCTCTGTAGAGGCGAATTTTGCCTACAGTCTATTTTACGATTGAAATGAAAACACTGTATATGATTTTGGTGTATATCAAACGTCTTATATTGAATATTACTTTACTTCTTGGAGGATGAGTTGGGTGCTTGGTAGGATTACCTCATTGCATATATATATATATATATATATATATATATATATATATATATATATATATATATATATATATATATATGTACACACACACACACACACACACACACACACACATATATATATATATATATATATATATATATATATATATATTATATATACTCAGGAAGGAAAAATCTTCATGTGACTGTGCTCCCCACCAGATGATCATCGCAACCAGTAGACAGAGGACGAAGTTTTGCCCCGTGATGATTTTAGAATTACAAATTTCACTACGAATTTCTCGCCATTGTCGTCACGGGAACTAACATTAGAGCCGGGGTTTCTTTATAGAGATTGTGGTGATGTCTGCAACTCTTTTCCTGAGAGAGAGAGAGAGAGAGAGAGAGAGAGAGGGTATGTGTGTTTTTAGCTTTTATATGAGAGAGAAAAAATTGGAGACGCACGTTGAATTTTCGCATGATTCATTGATTGATTATGGCTACTTAAACTGGCGTCACAACATATAAGTTATTGACGCCGATTCTCGCACAGAGAGAGAGAGAGAGAGAGAGAGAGAGAGAGAGAGAGAGAGAGCGTCCAAAGTAAAGAATATATGTTTAGTTCACTGCTTCCGGCTTCTCAAAAATCAGGCTTCCTTAGCAGAGAGAGAGAGAGAGAGAGAGAGAGATTTCGAGTCTAGAGGAGACTTGTTCGCTCTGTCATTTTCAACTCCAAACCGTAACTAGGCTACCATTGCACTGATTTAAACACAGAGATGGGCAAATCAACAAAGCAAAAGCTTTTCGTCGCTCAAACCCCGTCTCTTAAGGGCTTAGTTAGACGTTACCCTACGAATCTCAGAAGAGAGAGAAAATCCTCGGTCGAGAACGAGAACCGCCTCGGCAGACATTCTTTTGTACCTACATTCAAAGACCAGCAATCGCTGGACGCCGTAGTCGTACCAGGCAGAAGCTAGCTGCTAGCAAGGCAGACAGCGGTTCCCTTTTACCCCCTCACTCCTACTTAAGGGATGGCAGAAAATGACGGGATGGAAGAGGCGGAGAAAGTTCCCCACTCCGTCACAGGCTCTCTCCTTTGGCACCAAATGAGAAGTTCAGTGACTCCCTCACTGCACCTCATTCAAATGAACGCGAATATCCCCGAGTTAATATAAAAGGAAGCTACCAGTAACTAATTCCTAACGGAGAAACCTGGAACCAAAAACTCCTAGGGCTACTAGTATTCCCATTCCCTGCGAGTGACGGGAGCTTCTTCCGCTCACCCCAAGGACTGGCTTCGCTTTGCACATTACCGGTTAACCCGATGCGTCTTGGGTTGGTTAATTCCAGATTAAATGGTCATTATCGACAGTTGGGAAAGAGAGTTGAACATGTTTAACAATCGGATTTTCTGGTTCGAAGCAGAATGAACAACCACGAGGAGTAGAAAGTGGTACTTACCCCTCTACATTAAAAGAAATGACTATTGATGGTTACTTAAGGCCAATGGCCTTGGCAAGATGATGATTTCTCTTCCTCTCTCTCTGTGTCTCTCTCTTTCTGAGGTGACATTGTGAAATCAAAACTACTTCAGATAATGTTTGGTCACCATTTGCAACCATTCACGGAGCACGTTGCGCTTGCAACACTAACTGCTGCATGAGATATGGTTTTTTTTTTCTTCGCCTAAAAGAGCAGACTATTACACATCTTGTCAAAAACAGAAAACGTCTGACAAACGCAATTGCTCAAATAGTCCAAAATGTTCCCTGAATATAATCCATTCTACGTATTACCCAAACATTACGAAGCAAAAAAAGGTAAAAAAAAGCTAAAAGAGAGATGTGTTTCCGATACAGAATACGGTGATTTTTTCCTTCTTATGTATAAATATGGAGTGGGTAGCTCTGGCGCTGTCGGAACACGATGGTATGCCGTAATGAGTTGCGTCACACTTGAGTTGCTGCCACAACCACCGACTGCCGGGTTGCCGAAACACCACCACACCCTCAAATTACCCTCGAGGAGGAGGGAGAGACAGACACAGCCTACAGACTAACTCACACACACACACACACACACATACACACACGCACACACAAGTCGAGGGGTAGCCGCAGATCCTTGACAGATGAGTAACAGCTTTTCAGCCCTGAAACCGTAGGCCCATGTTTAACATTTTTTTTTTTTGTCTGAATAAAAAACAGAGAAAATGATCTGTTAAAGTAATATAACCGATGACTTCATGATGGGCACATAATACATAAGGGTACGGCCAGATTATGTGGCGACGGCTGTAGCCAGCTGACTGCGCGGGTCCGTACCGTCCAACCGGATGTGGGCGCTTCCGGCGCCAATCCGCTTGCCCGTCCCCACATCCCGGGGCTATGCTACCCCCTCAATCTTGCTAACCCCTTCGGTTCCATCATCTACTTCCCCCTTCCTAAGAAGTTTACAGGTGCACTATCTTCCTCCACCCACTACGCCCCCCTCCTCGCACGGCTCTTCCTCATGTACTTCCTCTGGGTTCTCTCTCTCTCTCTCTCTCTCTCTCTCTCTCTCTCTCTCTCTCTCTCTCGAATTACTTTCCACTTTGTCAGACCGCATATAATGTAATAACGACGGAATAGCACGTTTCTTTAAATAAAACGAAACCATTTCGACTTTTACAACAACTGTAAAATCCGACACGAGACCATTTCGTGAGTGCTTACAATCCGTGAATGAAATAGACGTGACTTCTGTAAGGTTCGAATTCTCCCAATCCTCAAATCTCTCCCAGTAGCTTCCATCAGCAATGTTATTTTCATGAAATTGTGTTAAGGGAAAGTAAGCCAAAATTGATGGTTTTTATCATTCCAAATTTTTAAAAAAGAAACTATTGCCAATTGGTGGGTTTTGCTCCGCCCTTTACTAATTCGTTTCTTTTTATATATTTCATTTTTTTGACATCGGTTAACGACGCCATAGACCTTAAAACGTAAACGCTAGGCAGAGATGCGGCAAAGATACAAACCAAGTAAGCCAAGTAGTTGAATCTTTCCAAGAAACTACCATCCTGGTAAGAGAGAGAGAGAAAAAACCCTGTTTGTAAAAGTCACAAGCGTTTATTAATTTTTTCGCTTTGGCATATTTAAAAACTACGTAGAGGCTATGGAAACAAATGCAAATGCTCCCTAAACGAACTATGAAGAAGAAGTTCTAACAGAACTGAGAAAAAACACCTTCCGCTGCCTTGTTCTTGGCAGAAACTACGAATCACGTCTCGGGACTGAATCGAAATCTACCTCAAAATTGCCGAGAGAAAAATTCGTCTAACGACGGAAAATCGTCTTCATGGAAGCCGAATAATTGGTAAGGAACAAGGAGACGGTGGAAGGCTAGATGGACAACACGGGGTTTGGGGAGGGGGCACTCTACCAGGGGGAGGGGGCGTGGAGGGAGTGGAAACAGGGCAATCTGTGCCCAATTGCGCGTCGCTGTCATGCGAACATTCTTCACTCCTTCCCTTCCCTTCCCTTCTCTCTCTCTCTCTCCCACTGTAGTTCCCTTCAAACCCCCGTTTCCCCTTCTGGAGCACCAAGGGCCCCACACACATATCCGGTCATTATGGCGTTACACCCTGCTGCTTCCCTGCCACGGTCTCTATGCCACGCCGCCCCTGCACCACCGCCCGACGAGCAATACGTTGCTGCTACCCATAAAGCGAACGAGTAAACTGCCTTAGTCTATGGATGACACGACTTGTCTGTAGATCATCATATTGAGAGCGGCATTTTTACCCTTCATCTCACCTGAAGGCCTACCGGTGGCGGCCGTTTTGCGGCATGTGGCCTCGATACCCATGATACTGGTTAATGAAAATATTGCTATATATGACATATATCATCATAACTGGACCTGGAATATTGAAAATCCCTCTCTCTCTCTCTCTCATACAGACACGTGTATATACATACATACATACATACACACACACACACACACACACATATATATATATATCTATATATCATATATATATATATATATATATTATATATGTATGGGGATACAATCCACAATGAAGTAAAGTCCTTCTGTAGTTTGAAATATATATTTCATGTACAGGATTAAAGCTTTCGACCATCAGCTGTGGTCTTGTTCACTAAAAAAAAAAATAGTGCCTGGCTTCTGCATATATATATATATATATATATATATATATATATATATATATATATGTATATATATATATATATATATATATATATATATATATTATATATATATATATATATATATAGGTGTGTGTGTGTGTGACGTTACTGCCTATGATACTCCATAAGTCAACATTATTGTGGGAAACATATATACAATGCTAATTTTAGAAATGAACTAGGATTGCCTGGATAACATTTCTGTATATAATAGGAATTTCAGATACATTGTCCCAAGTAGACACACATTTGTGTATGAAATTGTTGACAATATTACAGTGTTCAGATATAATGCTGAATACAACATTGCACACAATGGCTCTGACAGTAGCAACATTCCTAACTACGATTTCAGTATGAGCAATATTGACAGACACCAATTTTACTATTGATAAAAAGAATGCTACTCCTAGCTACATTCACTTATGAAGTGGCCCTTAAAGTAACATTGCTAAAAGAACTCGCGGGAACGTTGCTACCTTCAGTACAACACCTGAAACAACTTCGCCACTCTGACTTCTACTTACAACACGATGCCACTTAAATCTTCAATGTTACCCTGTAATTCTCTATGTAACCACAACAGTACAACTCATTACACCTTTCAAGCTAAATTTAGAAACCGAAATACAACATAGCAATGTTTCTAACGAAAACACGCACGGCAGCAGTATCGTCGTCATGCCGAGAAAAAGGCAGCCAGAGAAACAACGGAGACACGAATTGTCTGCAGCTTGTCATTTTAGAAAATCGACGACAATTCGTGACTTGCTACGTCGGGATTGACTTGCAGCATTTACGCAATCAGATGCGCAAGGCATCAGAGATGTTTTTGCAGCTCTGCAATAATTTATCAGTGGAGAATACTGATATAAGGAAAGAGAAAATTCCCGTTTTCTTTTTTCTTTCCTTTTTTGTTTTTGCTCTTAAAGTCATTGGCCCAAGACAATTCATCCTTAGACATTATATACCTCTTCTTGCTATCCGATGCTGAATGAAAAAACACCGGTACTTATAGATTTTTGTCTTGTTAATTATAACACACACCAGATCATTTGCGGTTGGTTATCAAATCAAGCTGAGGCTTTGCACTTCCGGTAACTCTGTGACGCTCGCTCGACTTTTATTTTAATTTTCTTTTTTATTTACACGAATACAATGATGATAAAAAGTTCACCATACCTTTCACAACGAACAATCAACCTGAATTAGAACTTCGATAACTTGTTTACATTGTTAAGGGAACTTAATTCAATGCAATGCAAGAAAAAATTGATGACTTTTATTGCGTTTATATATAATATATATATATATATATATATATATATATATATATATATATATATATATATATGTATATATATGGGAATGCTATTAATTTGTTTTGTCATACGAAAAGTCGACAGAACAGTTAATGAAAGCAAAGGATGAGCTGGTATTTGGTTCCGCAAGAACCAAATACTAGCTGTAATATGCGAGCAAACCAGTTATGAAGAAATGTTAGTATACCAAAGAACACATGTTCTGAATGAAAGCCAGTTAACAAGTGGCACTCTTCAATGTGAGGGAAATAGTTGTCAGATGAATGAACTGAGTTGAATAATGTACTAAGTATGAGGATGTATAATGGCCTATGTAACTCCCTTATTGTCAATCTTCTACAGAAATATCGTAGGCAACAAGTCACACTTTTTAGAAATTGTAACAAGAAATGCTAATAAATAACTAAATTCTACACAGCTTGAGCTTTCGTAGTTTGGAAGTTGTCCTTAAATTGCATGATAAAGAAAGCCCCTCTTTTTAAATCCCTTGTCTATAATTGAATTTTTCCCATATGGCAACAGTGAGAATAGCAAAATACAAGTATTCATAATGTTGGGACTGATAAAAGGTAAAGTCCACCTCAGAATCGAAATATTTAAGTGTCATTATTACACATTGAGGGAAACAAACCAACTGTGTATTTAGCATTATTAAAAACATTGCGCTGTATTAGTGGGACCTAGTTAAGATGCAGAACGATAAACAGTCCATTTTGACTACTCGGCCATAAACTTCAAATCCTGGTCCGGACAGATGCAGTCGTCAAATATGATTATTTCTCTCGATGGAAGTCATTCCTAAGGTATAATGAATTCGATTTTAAACTGTATTTGTGGCTTAATATTTGTGAACATAAAGAATCACGCACATCGCTCTCTTGAAGATGGCATATGGAATAAATCGGTATACGCATTATGCATGTATATATACGCGTAAAGTCACCCACACACATGTATATATATATATGCATGACAGTATACGATAGAGGTTTCCTCACACAAGTATCAGTTCACAATCACGCAATCTCTGTCGCTTCCCCGTCCCCTAAAGAAAAAAAAAAGTATTCGAGATTCATTTTCGATACCATACAATCAACCAGCGCCTTTTACCATGACTTGTTTGTAGTGCGTTATAGAAAAACCAAAAATAGGAAATCCCTTTGAGAGAGAGAGAGAGAGAGAGAGAGAGAGAGCGAAATTCTACAATTCTTATACATAAATACTTGCATACACATATGTAATGCATACAAACACACACACACACACACACACACACACACACACACATATATATATATATATATATATGTATATTATATATATATATATATATATATATATATACATATGTATATTCGTGTTTGCATGCATTACACATGCACACATATATATTCATGTGTTTTATACACACATATCTATCTATCTATCTATCTATCATATCTATCATATCATCTTATCTATATATAGTATATATATATATATAATATATATATATATATATAATATATATTGAAAGCAAGAAAGTGAAGAAGATAGAGAACACTTTCATGCATACAGATAAAGAAAGGGTGGCAATGCATGACAAAAGAGAGAGAGAGAGAGAGAGAGAGAGAGAGAGAGAGAGAGCTGTAATGCATCAGGGGATAAGAAACTGCGCCACGCCCGAAGCGCCACTGCTGGTGTTAGCGAAGTTCACAGGGTGCGAAATGTTCGCTTCAGATTGAAGAGCTGCCCTCCGCAACGAACGCAACCTCCCTCCCTCCCTCCCTCCCCTGAGGAACGCTTCCCCGCTCCCCTTTCCCCCCCTCCCCAACTACCCCCTCTATCTCCTCCTCGTTCTCAACATGGATTTGCCCGGTGAAAGGTATCAATGCACCTTATGAGAGGTTTAAAAATGACTACCATGGCTTCCGGTGGAATACGCCGAGAAGGTAATAAATTCGGCTCCGTCCCGGTTTGTGTTAGAGAATGCGCTTCGAATACATAGCACTATACGTGTGCACTCACTCACTGAACACACACGCATGTATACATATATATAAATTATATATATACATATATGTGTATATATATATATATATATATATATATATATATATATATATATATATATATATATATATATATATATATTATTACGTGTGTGGACCATTGTTTATTGCACATATACTCATACCATATAAATAATTCTTTTGGCCTACAATCATTTTATTTTCAATCTGCAGTCAACATCCACGTTTCACTTTCATAAAGAAAAGCTCTCTCATCAAATCCCTCATGCAGTCTAATTTTGGCATTCACGGAACCCACCTCTCTTCCAAGCCATTTGCGAAGACTCAGCGACCATCCTTGCTTCACACCACTCTTTGACTCTCCTCTTCTCTCAACCTGATATCATCTGTCACAGTTCATCCAAAATTCCTTGAAGCTTTCTCGATTTTCTTCATTAGATTTTGAGTGAAAATCCACGAGAAGTCGTTCCATCTGCCGATGTTCCATTTATCCACTTAACATTACTCTTGCTGAAATGGGACAACAGCGTTACGTGGCCCTTGAAGAAGCTGAGAAAGAAAGGAAAACTATAACATTACGAAACAGTGGTCGACCTTTTCGCAAGAGATGTTGGGAAGATTCATTTCATTGTAGAATGAAGTAATTGTCCATCAGTCTCTTGGTACCTGATGAAGAATACCACAGGTGTATATAATATCACTTCATATTTTACCTTATATTCTTTAATGGAGAGTAATGAACCTTGGCACTTACTGAAGAAAGAAGAATTTCTAAATATTATCTCACCCATTTTGTTTGCTTAAAGCACAAATTTGGAAGGATTTAAGGAATATAGGGAACTACCGTGAAAGAAATTTTGTCAGATGTAATGATGTACCATTCAGTTTCGGAATTTATATACGAGGATTGTTTTATCTAGGGAGAAAATGGACCGTGGAATGAAGTACAGATTCTATAAAAACCAGCAAAATCGTAAATTACATCCCTTGGTTGGTCTCCCGTTTCAGTGTCTCCCTCTCCACAACTGTGCTCAGGAATTTCTCACTGTTTCTATTTTCACTGATTCGTGATTTTAACATATACATCTAGAATGATTATATAAGTGACTCCTAGTTTAGATGGATCCGGCTCTTTTTCTGTCTGATGTTGGTCTCTTCAGTGGTACTTCTTTCTTTCTGTAAGCAGCTGGTTACAGTCTCGTTTGCTTTTGCCAAAAAAAGAAGAAGAAGAAAAAGACAATACTACAACAACAACATTAAATCACGTGTCTCCAGAGTCAAGAAACGAGAAGGAAATTGTAAACGAATAAGAAACTAAACAGATTAACATTCACACACAACTACATGCGTACACACACACATACGCACACACGCATATATACTATATACATATATATTCTTATACACACACACGTACCGGGTGTTTCGAAATTAGAGGCCCCGCCCCCCCCCTCCACAGAACAAATGAAAAGTTATGAAGTTTTCTGCTATAGCCTATCACCAAGTACATTATCTTAAGTTTCTATTAAGCTATTTTTCATTTTACATTTTTTGTATTTCCAGACTGAGTGACGGAGCTAGATACAGCCATGGCTAACGACTTGAAGGAAATCAGATGGATTGACCGAATCCAGGCTATAACCTTCACAGAGCCCAGGGATGCTGGTACATCCTTCATTTCACGTTCCTGGATAGCTAAATACATTAAAAGAGATGAATCCTTTGTTAAAAGAAACTGGAACAAAAATCCATATGATTGTCATCATGAAAAGAGTGAAAATCTTGGAAGGCCTGAAGTGCTTTCTCAGGAATCAAAAGACATCATATCTGAGGCAGTAGGTAGACCAAGAAAGTCTTTATATAAATTGGCGCTTGAACTAGAAACAAAAAGGGGAAAGAAGGGAAGTTATAGTTCTGTATATCATGAGTTGATAAAATCTGGTATCAAGCCATTTCATGTTATCAGCAAGCCCAACATCACTCAGCAACAGAGAGAAAACCGTGCATAGTTTTGTGGCTCATTTCTTAAAGATTGGGATGAAGCTGACTTTCTCCATGTTGCCGCATCAGATGAATTCTTCATTTACACTGTCAGGAAGCCAAATCATAAAAATGACATCATTTGGGCTGCAAAGTTGGATGATATCAGCCATGACGTGTGCTATCGCTACGTTGTGAAATTTCCTGAATGTTTGGGAATTTTTCTGTTTCACCGCCAAACGGTTAATTTGGATCATCAAAGAAAAAGAACAGCCATGGAATGGCGAATATTACAGATACACTGTGCTTGCTGGTGGGGTACTTCCTTTCCTAAAAGATCCTGAAAATGTGTCATCTGTTGAAGAAGTTATATTTTTGCATGACAAGGCACCATGTTTCAAGGCTCTTCAGACACAGGAGCTGCTTCGAAACAGTAATATCGATTTCTTCTGGTCAAGTGGATTTCCAGGTAGCTCCCCTGACCATAATGGGTGTGAAAACATTGGTGGTATCTTAAAGGATCATGTTGAAGCAGCACACAGTGAACTATGATGGTATACCAAGCCTCTACAACCTGTGAAGAGAGGTGACCAAAGTGCCCAGGGAAATGGAGTTTGAGTCTCAGCTTTTTTGCAATTTACTGAAATCATACTCCTCAAGAATGCAGGCTGTGGTGCAGGCAGATGGAGGCCACACAAAATATTAAATACTCAGAGAGAAACTTAAATAAATACCTGTTCTGAATTACTTTTGTTTTTGTATCAATTTTGGTTTATGCTGTAGAGAGGGGCTCTAATTTCGAAACACCCTGTATATATATATATATATATAATATATATATATATATATATATATATATATATATATATATTATATATATATATATATATATATATATATATATATATATATATATATATATATATATATATATATATTATATATATATATATATATTATGCGTGTTTGTATGTGTGTGGACATTTACCTGTCCTTTATATATGTTTAGAATAAATACATTTTATGTGATAAAAAAACGAAAAAAAATTTTCAAGCTTAAAATAATACCGAGCCGTCATCATCCAAAGCTTCAGCTGTTAATCTGTAAAAAAAAAAGAGCAAAAAAATCAGAATGAGAATATGAGCACAAATTACCCTGACCGGGTCAAACGCTCCAGTCCTCATTACTTAACCTTTGCAAACAGGTGAGGTGGAGGGTAAATGAGCTAAATGTACGTCGAAGTTATTTCATTAAGCGTGTAATGAGCTTCCCGGAACTACGATATTCCCTCATCATTCTTCAGGGGACGACAAGTATAGTAATTAGCTTTTCACCTTGACAGTACTTCAGAAGAAGAATACGCTTGAATATCAAGGTGCTCTGTCTATCTCTTTCTTCCTAATACACACACACACACACACACACACACACACACACACACACACACACACACACATATATTATATATATATATATATATACGTATATGTATACACACACATATGTGTGTGTGGTTACGAATCACAAATATATATACAAAATTAAAAAGTATATTTGACCATTACATGGGAGTAATTACTAAAAACTAAAAGCAATAAATCCTTAAGGAAAAAGATTGTCTAATAAATGCATCGTATACAACACTGAATGAACACATGCTTACCAATTGCCGACCAGTGTATGAAATCAGCGGATTTCACAAATATCAACAGGATTTATGATAATGATTATGCTAGTATAAATGAAAAGGACATGTTCAATAGTTTCCTTTACCAAAATAAAGTCAGATGTCAAGATTAAACCTTAGTTATTTTATCAACATAAAAACTGTCTAGTTTGTACATGGTGCTTAAGTGCTTGCTTGTATATTTCTGCGTGTGTGCATGTGCGTGCGTTTCAAGCCACGAAAGGAAAAAATGGAAAACTTAATAGGTACTTGCAACTTCCTGACACTTACAGATTCACAGTGAAGCGTCAGCACATGCAAGACGAATTGATACGAGCAAGCCACCCTTACGAAGTCAGTTTATTGATAATTTCAGATTAATCAGGTATGAGAAAAGGCGACAGTACAGGGTCAGATGGAAAAAGGCTAGGGGTCATATTCAAATTTCGTCCATCTGTACAGATAAGTAGCACAGATTTAGAATTTTCCTCTGGCTATTAGTCATTGATTTGGATGACTATGTTGACTTTTGCATAGTAATTTTACAGCCGGAGTTCATCCTGTGGATTGCCAAGGAATTATTTGTGAGACCTTTTGAGATTGCAGTCTGTTTGGTTTATCTATATATACTATTTCAGGTGTTTAGCAAAAATTAAATTAATTTCATTGGCAACATGAGATTTAGTCACCCTGTTTCTAGGACTACTTTCCCATAACATGTTTTTTTTCTCTCAAAAATAGAACAACATTAAAAAAAACAATGATGAAAGATAAACAGAGTATTTTATCTATTGACGTCTTCTCGAACTGACCATTATAGGATACTATCTTGGCAATATAGATACAATTTTCTAAGATAATATTTAGGATAGAACAGAGTAACAGTAACTTTCTCTGTTTTAGCAAACTTGCCAATAAAGTACTCAGGGCTACATACTCTTGGAGCTTATGTTTTTTGGGTGGCTGGCATAGAGATTTACGTACGATAACTCATTAGCATGTTTTCTTGATATGGGAAATTTAATTTTGTGTGGTTGTCTAAAAATATCTAAGGAAGGGATACTATCGTTTTTTCTTTTTTCTTCCGCGAATTGGAAGGAAAAGGCCAAGAGAGAAAACCCTGCCGATAGGTAAAACATTTCCATTAGAATTCCTAAGTCCTCGTTCACATACTTTTGCCAGACTATCTAAGATCTCCGCGGCAATTCAAAAGACATTCATAATTTTTCCATGAAGACTAGATTTGCAACGTTTGATGCATAAACTAATAATTTCAGTAACAGTACTAATTAGGAATAAGGTAACGTTAAGCAATCCAACAAGTCACCAACTGGTAATTTGGTAAATAATCAAGCTAACTCAAAGCCTCAAACACTTCGCCATTAGCCTTGATTTTGTACGTACGCACTCGTTTCTTTTCTTTTCATAGCTCTTTCGCTCCATTTATGCAGCACTTTCCGAGTCTGCGTTATTTCATTCTTCCCCATTTTTCAGAGATGTACACTTTATTTTCCCAATATCATCCTCCATTTTTTCCACCTGACGAAAATATTTACCCTACTAAACCTTTCTGTCATTTCCAGGTACCTCCACACTTCGCACTATTTAGTTCTTATGCCACAGATGGTATCAGAACAATTAATCTGGATAGTTTAAACTTTTTCTTTTTTCTTTCGTATTCAACATTCCCAGTCAACTTCATTGAACGAATTTGAACTCAACACCTCCTACATAGTTTCCAACTTGGCTTTCATAGATTCTTAGCTTCCTCTCTCTCTTTTGCAGGCCTTCTGCGTTCCTTGCTGTACCTATAGTGACTCACCTCTTATATCTACTCTCATGCGATATGTAGACACCCAAATACTCATGCAAATCAACTGAATATAGTTTTTACCATCCATATCAAATTTATTACTCCATTGTCCTATTATCACTTTACCTTCAGAACCTTGCTATTTCTCGCATTCATCCAGAAATTACTTGTCTAGCTTTTGTAGGCTTTTGTAGTTTCTCTTCCTTATCCCCAGTCAGTGGTGTGTCATCTGCAAACATCAGCCATTTTGCACTCCATCCACGGCCCATTATTTCGCCCACAAATTTGCAACTAAAGCTACTGTCCTATCTCCGACTTCTATCATCACTCTGTCTTTAAAGATATTAAACAGCCTTGGAAATATCACAAAAAACAGTTTCAGACGCATTTTCAAACCGATTTCATTGCATACTTCTTCTCAGTCTTGAAACGTATTATAGCTCTCAACAACTTATCATCTATTTCATCTCAATACATTCAACAACAACACACTCCACACCGCCTCTTTATCAATCCGATCTCGTGCTGTGCATATGTCCATGTGTACGACATTAACTTTTTCCTATTTCTTACTTTTCTTCTAATTTTTGCCTAAGATACACAATCCATATTCCTTCTTCCATGTCTGAATCCACTATTCTTCCACTATTAATCCTTCTGTTAGAGTTTTATTTCCTCTTCCCACCCTCCTAATACCGCAAACACCAGCTGTTGACTCTGCATTTTGGCTCCTTTCTTTCCAGTTTAAACTTCCAGCTACACTAAATTTTGCTTCAACAAAATAATAATCAGATATACCCTTAGCCAGGCCACTTCTCTTTGCATCTATCATCTTGCTTTTCCACCTACTCTCCACTAACGCAATTATCCTTTTTTTATCGCCATTTTCTTTTGCAAATGTAAATTTACAAAAGTTTTGCAATAGAAAATAATCAAGTCCTTTCCGAACATATTGCCAGAAGACTCTTCCCCATTCTCCCTTACTCCAGGAGCTCAAGTCCGCAATTCATCCTTTTTCTCTGCTAAGAACCTTTACATATACATACTAGATCACTTAGCATAACTACCCTTCCAATGTGTTTGAGCTCCTCAAGCCTTTTCAGTTATAGCCTCAGACTTTTTTTTTTCAAAAACTGTCTTTCACTTACATTTCCTGTCAGTTTCAGTTCTGGTCCATGAAAAAATACTATAACTTTATGCTGTCCCACTTAATGTGCCCATCACAGACCTCGAAATAACAAGCTTGAAGTTCTTCACCTTTCCTAATCTTCCTGATACAAAAAATGCTCATTCTTCCCTAGTCCTATTCATTGCAGCTATCTGAAATATAACCGCTCTTTGCTGTTCAGATTCTTGCACATTACTCGTTTTCAGCTTTTTCTCAATCAGCGTTTAAACAGCCAGCTTTCTCTCTTGAAAACATCAGCTGTCATTCCTTTATTTTCTTCAGCACCGATTCCATTTAGATTCAAAATACCTAGATAAAGTCTTCGAATTTTATTTTTTCTCTAGCTCTGTGCAACAGGTGAAGGTAGGGGCCTGCAAATGCCACAATCACGCCATTTTGGTGATATTAGCACCAGACAGGTTTGCGAGAAAACTATTATTTATTAGCAATCCACAAGAGGACCAATTGGTTCATATGATGAGGATCAGCTACCATTTAAGGGTCATTTCATTCCACCAATGGGTCCACAACCCTTTACTAATCGATCAACTGCCGTGGGGTACATTTTAACTGTACCTAAAACCACTAACACTTTCTACAGTTCCAATGAACAGGTATCACTTGCTACCTCTAAGGTAGCGCATGTGGTCGCAGATGGCTTCATACATACACACACACGCACACACATATATATATATATATATGTTATATATATATATATATCTATATATATATATATATATATATATATATATATAGATATATTATGCTTCGTAATTACGCGATTCAACATCATCCCCAATGGTTATGGCGATTGTAACGATGAAAATAATAAGAATCGTTGCCCTCTAAACTACATTGCAGGATGGTAGTCATTTTCCCCATTCTGATAACGAAACGGCGCCATTCGCTCCCCAAAGTTACGGGAGAGAGACCAGGAGCCGCCTGAATTCTCGGAGACGGTACGAAGTTCGATTTCCTATAGCCTTCGGGTTGGTTGTATTGATGTATGGTAGGAATGCCAAGAGGATGAGGATTAAAAGTCATTTCATAATTGTGGAGTGAAAACTAACTGACAAAGAGAGAGAGAGAGAGAGAGAGAGAGAGAGAGAGAGAGAGAGAGAGAGAGAATTATTTTCAGGAACTGGGGTGACATGAAGGCTGACATAAATAATGATCAGTTACATATAAGGGCGATTTTTTGAGGGGGTGGAATTGATGTATAAAATATATATTATCGTCCATATCTACTATATGAGTTGCAAGTTCCCGACGCGTACCTAAGAAACGTCCATGACCAAACCGGAGATAATTGATACAGTGAATGGGGAAAAGCGGTTTTGAGGGCTCGAGCATGGGGACTGAGGACTGGAAGAAGAGGTTTGGATGTGTCCGGTGGTGATTTTGTGGGGGTGAGAAGGAGAGAGGGGGAAACGGAGGTAAGGGTGGGGGGGGAAGAGGAGGAAGTATGTAAAACGATGGTCTTGTAAGGCAACGACCCAGGGAGGTGGGGTTTTGGGGGTGTCTGTACCGGGAACAGTATCAAAGCATGGAAAGGGGGAGCTATGGACGCCCGGCCAGGGGCTTCACGGGGAGGGGGGGGGGAGAGGGGGGAGAGGAGGATTCATTCATAACTCCCAACTGCCCCCGGGCGTCTCTATATCCATTGACCGGAAGCTGCAACTTGTGTTGGCTGTCTTGGGACTCAACTCTGGCTACTTCCTTTTTGTTCTCTACTTTTCCTCGTACTTTTTGTACATTTTTTTTTTGTCAGTCTTTCTCTCTTTCTCTCTTCCCCACCACCCTCTCTCTTCTCTTATTCTCACCCTCTCACCTCCTCACAGCAAAATAAAAACAAACAAACAAACAAACAAAAAATAATACAGCGTAAGAACTTCATACGGTACCGTCAGTGGCATTTACAGTAATAAGCTGAAACCAGTCTTGTACTGTAAACAAAAAATCGGTTAACAAGAATAAAGTACGAACACTGAGGCAGCATTAAGGCTAATTGATTTGTCTAGAAATATAGCAAAAATATTTTGTTAAATCCCAATTTGCTTTCAATTAATACATCACATGAAGCAATCAGCAAAGAATGTCAACAAATATCGCTACTTCCTCCCTCAGAGTCAACCGCCCGTACTTTTTCACAAGAAAGTTGAAAGCCCTATATGAACGACACTGACAGTACACTTTGTGCTATTTTTGTATACAGTCGCCAATCATCTGTTTGCGGTGTACTCTGGAAAATTAGCAGTGTATTTGTTGACTCATTTTCCGTGAGAAGCAACCCGTCGCTTTTTTTTTTCAAACTTCCCTTTTGTGATGTAATAAGTATATTATACCAAAAAGGCAATTCGCGGTTTTTTCTATATAGTCCAGTTTTTTTTGTGAGGCTGTCAATACTCTTTTATTGAAAATAAGAATTGCTTCTTTCTTAAGAAACATTCAGCCTCTTTTATTGTGATACAGTCAGTGCTTTTCCAAGACCATACTCAGGGGAAACGGAGACGAGTCGAATAGTAGTCTCGACATCGGTCAAAAGAGAAAAGCAAAATGCCTTTCTTTTATCCTCTTATGAAAACATTCCTTCCTAATGTGAGTCAATATTACACAAATTTGAAAATTAGGATGATTCAGTTACAAGAAAAATGTGGACATTTGTCATATTTGATGAAACTTATCGTTTTTGGCTGCCTTCTATCCTGCATCTTAAGATTCAAGGTAGAAATTAGAAACGAAAAAAGTTTCTAATTTCTACCGACACAAGACAACCTCAGACAGGTTGCCAACCTTTGGAGGAAATTGCAGAGGAATTTCCACACAACCATTTTCAAAAACCGAGGAGCTGAGACCACCACCTCCATATCAAAGAATCAAGTGAAATATATCGGATTTTTCCTCCGACTAATGCCTACGGTAGATTAGACCATCTGTTTACAAAATGGCCTAATGATCTCTCCTTCCCCCATGAAAAAGCTCCTCTCATTCTCTCTCATCGTCTCTCTCGTCGTCTCTCTCTCTCGCTCTTCTATTCTCTACTATCCTCTATCCTGTCTCTCAACATTTGATAGAATACCTTGTACGCATCACTTCAAACGGTGGTGCCACCTACCCGTCATTTCTTTAACATAACAATAAAGTCAAAACATCAACGTAAAATAATGTCATATGTGGATTTTCAGTCCGGTAAAGTGTGCTTTCTCGTACACCGAACAAGCGACAATATCACAACGGCAACCACTGTGAATAGCAATAGTAATGATAACAATAAGGCGTCAAAAATGACAAGAGTGCTGATGTGTGTTGTGTATTTGTGTACTTGCACGAGGAGGTCTGTTTTGGAACTCTTGTCACAAATGTGAAAGTAATGGGAACACGTCTGTCCATGGATTACATGAACTTCGATCAGGAATGTGACAAATCATAAAGGCGCCAGATGACGAATACAGAGGACACATTTTTAAGAATAGTTAGAAGCCTCAGTGATTGAAACGGCCATGCATATGAGAATTATGAGTGAGGCGTTCATAGTATATCTAAGCACTATTTCATTGCCCCTATGACTGTTCAGGCACTACGTGTTTAGTGAGGCGAGGGCCACGAAAAGATCGGAATCTATACGAGAAGCTTGTGAAGCAGGTCAGGAGGAAACTTTGTTAAAAGTTACGAACGAAGAGATGTTTTAAAGGTTGATGAAAGAGACAGAGGCGGCTTACAAGACTTGAAAATTAATGTTAGCAAGAAGGTTGTGAGGGTAGATGGAAGATAAGAAGAAGGGTGTACGAATGTCAATAGCGCAGCGGGAGGACTGGAAGCGTCACAGCCAATAAGTTTTTGTGGAAAAATGTTACGGGCGACGTCACTCTGAAACGTGAACCACAGAGCAGGTAATGTCAGAAGGAAACGGTTGAATACTGAAAAAGATGAGGAACAGAAGAATGTTCACAGAGGGGAAAATTTGAGTGTAAGATGACCATGTAAAGCCACGATTTATGCAAGTGGAGAAACTCAGTGACTGATTAGAATAAGCAGCATTAGTAATACGACGAAGTAAAAGAGGTTTGTTCAAGCACGAAGAACCGGAGAAAATTATGTTCAAAATTGACAAGCATATAATTCGTACATTTTTTTTTATGGAAAACAGAGGTAAACTAGACAGCGCTGGGTTGATTTTGTGGCAGATATTCAGTGTAAAATAGAATGCATTGTTCAATGATGCTTACACGCTTTTGGGGGTCAATCCTTCGTAAAACGTATTGCTGAAACAATTATTGTCTCAAATCTTTAGTAGTTTTCCACAAATGGACATAATTAAAGGCCAAGATAAGAATCAGTGAACGTCAAAGATCTCAAACATCCTGGATGGTGTTCATTGAAAAGTGACAAACATGCCACATGTTACGAGAGAACACTGTAAATCTTAACTGAATAACAAGAGATGGTGATGGAACTAGCAAGACATCTTCCCTGTTACTTTTAATTCTATTGAAAGTAAGACCAAGAAGTGATAAGCGACAATTTGAGAATATGGCAAGGTGAAATTTGAATGGTCTGCCCCACTTGAACTTAAAATTTGATAGATATTATCAACTGACAGTGGTGAGATATAGACCTCATATGATGACGAGTCACTGGCTCTTGAGATGTCATCTCTCAGATGGAGGAAGAGGTCTCTCCATTGCATAAAGTCTATAAATGAAGGTTTCTCTTAATTCTCTCCATAGTAGGACACCTAAATGGCAGAGTCATTGCTCCAGAACCTATACTCTGTTTTTTTCCATCTGTCCACCCGCCTGTGGTGTTTTAGTATGGTAACACTGCGTTCCGGGCTTTGGATAGTTACATTCAGCTTACATTCATCAATTATAATAATATCCTATTTCGAATATTGACGGTGTAATTCGCATACAGTAAATTATTAAAACACTTTTCAGTTGCAAATGTATACCCAGATATCCTTTTATTTACCTAAAACTTTCACATAGCGTAACTATCTAAAGCCCGGGACGCAGTGTTACCATACAAATCACCACAGGCGGGTGGACAGATGGAAAAAAACAGAGTATAGTCTTCCTGAGGTGTTCACCAAGAGTGGCCTCCTAAAAATACAAAACTAAATAGATAGATAAATAAACTAATAAATGAAAGTACCAGTGTGGCGAGGGGCGCCATCATCTCTTAAGATTCATCAGTGAACTGACTCTCCATTTTGGAGATCATTAAGGAGTTAGAAACTTGCCCAGTTCATGAAATGGAAAACCTAAGCAGAGCTAGGAGGGAACACCAACGTCATCCAAAACTTTTATTCATTACCAAGCTTTAATGAATTATTATAAGTTGGCTCTCTCCACTTTCCTAATTCTTGATATAATCAAAATATAACCGTCCCTTTATGTCTGCGTGTGGTGTGTGGCTGCTGTTTGAAGACATACAGCGTTGATTATAGATCACAAAGGGAAAGTTCAGAAAGCAGTCAAAGTGTTTGAAAGTATTGTTGAAAAGAGAAGGTAACTGGGGTAAACGGAAATCATGAAGATGGAGCAGTAAATGTAGAAGTATTTTGGAGTAAATGGAGTGGCTGATTGTAGAGGGGAAGATCGGGGGAAGCACAGCAGACTGCATGGGGGCAGCAGGAAAGTCTATGCAAAAGATTCAGAAGAGGCAGATGTCTATGCAAGTCAAAACTGGAATGTCAATTCAATGTTCGTTATGAAAGGGAAGCCGGACTCGGAACGCGAATTCACCTACAACAATTCACCGACAACAATTTGTCGACAACAATTTACCGACATACACAATTTATCGAATACACATTTCACCAAAAACCCAAGTAAACCTTCTGTAATCAGATCAGGAAATGAATACGTTAGAATGTTTTCGTTAACCACCAATTAACTATAAAGACACCGAAGAAATTGAGATAACTTTTTAGTTTACGACTAACAATTATATTATGCTTACGTAAGTCGGTAAAAACTATAAGTACGAGTGTTTTTCGTTAACCACCAGTTAACTATAAAGATACTGAAGAAACATAGATTTCTTAATTTGGTTAAAACTTGAAGTTATTTAGTTTAGAAAGAAAGCTGAAAAGCCAATCGTGCCGCTCAAGTCTATACAATCGGAGAAGGGGAATAAAACGTTGATAAGTGTTACATATTTCTTTTATAAAGACAAACAGAAGGAAGATAAAGTGCAAAGCGCGGACTACTGTGCAAGGTGACGAGATTGTGAAAGAAACCAACCAACATAATCATGTATGTGATGCAACTGAAAGCCACAGCTCAAAAACTAATGGAAAACTTCCTACGTAAAAGAGCTAAATCAACTACAATAGCACCTCATGTCCTCATTTCGAATTCATGCTCTCGTAGGATAAACATTTTCACACTTTTGTTGTACTTATTCTTAATAACACTTTTATTTTAATAAACATTTTTACACTTTTATTGTACTTCTAATTTATTTTAGTAAAAATGACAAAACTGCTTCTAACTTTTTTTCTCCTGAGCTAATAAAAGGTTTACTTGGGTTTCGGGGAAATGTGTATTCGATAAATTGTGTATGTCGGTAAATTGTTGTCGGTAAATTCGCAGGCTCCCAACATTTTCCTCTCATCGCTGCAACCACTCATCTTGATTCGAATATCATTATCATAGATTATAGACATATAACCTAAAGGCGATGCTCGTTGATCTTCAGTAAACCTTCAGAGTACTCCTCCCAGCTTCTTCCTTGTCTGTGCACTTCGCATGAATGGGTCTGTTTCTGACACTGGTGATCCCATTCAGGTAATATCCATATTGCCTCATTCTCTATATATAATTTTAATTACAAAGCCATACCGTAGCTTTTATTGGTTTGCATGTTAAAAAGTATCAGCTACATTTGTTCGTTTTCATGATTTCTGCTGCAAATTTTGAGGAGGTGGATGAACAGGGTTGATCTTTGCTACCTCCCTTCACATTGTAGCTTATGTGAAGTAAGAAGGACTAAGAATGTAAGGAATTGCGGAGCAATTAAAGAGAAATGGTTGACATGGATCAGAGTGGTAGGCCATGTGGAGAAACTGATGGACAATATGTTACTGACACGGGTTTATAATTCTAAAGGGTTTCGTGGAAGGAGGAACGGAGGAACTACAAAATGTTGGATAGATTAAATTGTATTAAATGGTGGGGGGGGGGGGTGTCATAATAGCCAAGCAGCGTGAGAATACATTTAACATAAAGTGGACACCACAGTGTGGACGGGGCTGAACACTGCTGATGAGCTTTCTGTGCTGGTAAATTAGACGGAGCAGTGTTCCAGAAGTTCTCTACACTTGAGAATCGTCTTTGAATCAGCGGTGAATTTATGTATGGCAGTGACTGTTATCTTATTTTTTCTGATGAATCTCCCATTTAAGGAACTGCCGGTAGTTGAATACCTACCTCTCTGTCATATATCTATCTATATATCTATGCATACATATATATATACATCCATATATATATGTATATATACATATATATATATATATATATATATATATATATATATATATATATATATATATTGTGAGCCACGTTGGCTGTTATTTTAACTTTATTCATGTCGTAGTTCCATTCCGATATTGCCTTACCAGTATTGCAGTCGTAATTGCGCTGTTTAGTACCTGGAAAGCGGGTTATTTCCCGCTAGAATTCCAAGCGGTCAGTTTCTTAAACAGAGCGGACAAGACGATTTTGACTCCGCAACACATAGCAACAACAATTGCAACACTTTGCGGTTGCATTGCGGAGAGAACATCATTTTTCTGAGGTGATAGGCTTTCCTCCTCCTCCCCCCCCCCCCGCCCCTTCCCCCTCTCAGCTCCCTGCTTCTCTATGCGGTATATTCCTTACTCCTTCCTTCAGGGAGAAGAAGGTTTGAATCAGAAGTCCGTGCAAATTTGGTTTGGCAACCATTTTCTGTGTATAAAAGAAAACAAAAATCACAATTTTGACATCATTTCAACGAAATATTGACTCAGTCTAGTCAAATCTTTCCTTTATGAAAAATTTTATTTATACCGAAGAGCATTGCTCAATATCGCAATAAAAGCGCTTTGGGTGTGGAATACAAATTTGAAGTGAAACGGCGGTAGGAAATTTCGTTTTTTGTAAGTCAAACTAGTGGTCAAAATCTTGACTTTTTCAAAAAACTAATCATATATGTGATCATAGGAAAAACATAAGTCATTAATTGCTTAAGTCATATATGAATTTTTTTTTACGCCATTCAGATTGGTAATATCTAATACGATTTGCAGATGAAATTATACTTATGATGCCAACACTTGTTTGGAGCTCCACCTTCACCCTTCATGACATCCTAAGACGTTTTTTGCATGTTTGGAATTTTCTGAAAATCCGGAAGAAAATAAATGATAAAAATCCGTTATACATCTTATTCCATTGCTTACATATATATATATATATATATATATATATATATATATATACTATATATATATATATATGTATATATATACAAATATATATATATATATATATATATATATATATATATATATATATATATATATATATATATATATATATATATATATATTATCGTCGGCGCTTCCACAAATCGTCGAATCGCACATTTTGGGCAAAATGAGTTATTACCACCACAAAAACAACGTGTGCGGACAATTTTTCGAAAAACAATAATTCGCAAGGCAATTGTTCGAAAAGTTTTTTTGTTCGAAAACCAAATAATCGAAAACAATAGTTCGAATGTGTAATTGTTCGAATTTACAATTGATCGATATACAAAATATTCGAATAAGTAGTTTTTCGAAATGAATTATTGTTCGAATCCATGAGTAACGTCGACTTGTTGAAAAAAGCCCGACGGCAGTTTTGTATATTTCCACTTCTTTATTTCTTAATCTCTCTCTCTCTCTCTCTCTCTCTCTCTCTCTCTCTCTCTCTCTCTCTCTCTCCAAACTGTAGTTATTCGAGAAACAACTCAATCGCATTGTTTGTATTTTAATTACCTTAAAACAACTCAATCGTATTGTTTGTATTCTAATTACCATCAGGGGCACAAACGCTGGACTGCTGTTCTTCAAAATCAAGTACAACTCCTCTCCACCATTTATTGTCTGATGTCCACCACATTTTGATTCGGAGTCCAGTTCTCAGCTTTTCTTGCTCAAGTCATTTCAAATCTTTTAGCTCCAGCGCATTTTCAAGGAGATTTTCATCCGAGCTTAAGCTCAAATTATAAGGATTTAAAAAATATAACAAATTCTTTCCATAATATTTATATTATTAATTCTTTTCTAAAATGGCAAAATTTACTTAGTTTTTTCTCATTTTGAAAACGACAGTTGCAAAAATCACAGTGTGATAATAGGTAAGAATTGTGATAAAGCTTTTGTGCAAAATATGAGGATATCTTAGAAAAAAAAAAAAAACTGTTTCTGATTCTGTTAGTGTATGACTTAATGACACATACATTCGTTTGTACATACGCGAGCACACGTACATACACAATTCAGTCCCATATAATTATACTTTTGGAATAAGGGGAAGCCTTGTGCAAACACGGGCTCTTGTTATCAATTTCATAAAATTTAGTTCGTCACTAAACAATGTAAACATCATGACTATTTCAAGTACTGTTGATGTAACAAATCAGTCATGTAAATGAGAATGAAAGATTTATCTGATATAGACGAGGCAGGTACATCATTATCAGCAGGTGTACTCCTACCATTAAAAATTTCGTTATATACGTGTCGGGACAGCAAGTCCCGACCGACGTGACGATACATACTGTATCTGAAGGTCCAGTGGTGAGAGAGGCTACTCCCGGGGTGAACGACGGCTAAAATGCACACCTTGAATTCGTTACCTGTAGACTAACATCGTTAAACGCAAAAAAAAAAAAAAATTATGTTGATACACATCCTGTTAAGATCTCACGAATATTGTATTCCAGAAAGTGTGAAGTTATTCACATGGAACAAACAAAAAAGCTATTAACTCGCAAAACAAAAAATGGAGCCTCATCTTGAAATTCCTGGGCCTTCTCCAGGCCTGCATCCCCAGCCTGGCAGGATACCTGCCTTCCTCCGAGGAAGCAGCCTCTGGGTCGGACCCTTCCCTTCATGGCTGCCCTTAAGAGACTGGCGAGTTGGGGGCCTGGCCTGGGATCCTTGAAGGTTTTCGGGTCCTCTTCAGGGGCCTGGCTCCCCAGCCTGGCCAGGATACTGGCCTTCCCTCCGAGAGCAGCCTCTGGGTCGGACCCTTCCCTTCATGGCTGCCCTTAAGAGACTGGCGAGCCTTGGGGGCTTTTTGGCCTCATCCTTGAAGTTTTCGGGTCCTCTTCAGGGGCCTGCTTCCCCAGCCTGGCAGGATACCTGCCTTCCTCCGAGGAAGCAGCCTCTGGGTCGGACCCTTCCCTTCATGGCTGCCCTTAAGAGACTGGCGAGCCTTGGGGGCTTTTTGGCCTCATCCTTGAAGTTTTCGGGTCCTCTTCAGGGGCCTCTTACCCAGCCTTGGCAAGGAGTACATGGCCGTTCCTCCGAGGAAGCGGCCTCTGGATTGGACCCTTCCCCTCAAGGCTGCCCTTAAGAGACTGGCGAGCCTTGGGGGCTTTTGGTTCTCTCCCTTTGCATACACAGCTTTTGGTCTCCATCATGAGGATGGCCTTCTTCTTGTTTTTTGGTCGTCTTCTGAATTTTTATTTCTTTTGTGGATAACAGGTACTCAAATAAATTAATCAGCAAGGAAGTCCGCACAGCCCTGGAGAAATGGTACGCTAGTGAGAGCCCGCAGCCCCGCCCCCAGGATAATATCAAGCTGTACTACAAAGCCTTCAAGAGTTCCCATTATCGTTAAGAAGAGGACTCCATTAAGAAAATTATTTCTGAAAATGTATCCCCGACCGAAGACACCAAGAATATCGACTAAATCATATATTACCAGAATCGGAGGATGCGTGACCTTATTATGAAAAAAAAAAACCTCTCCACAGGTATGAGAACCCGTGAAGCAGACGCATGAAGTGTACCAGTATACATGCCCAGTCAGCGAATGTAGCGGCGCCTACGTAGGTATGACTACCATGCGCCTGCCGAAGAGACTCTCGTGCCATGCCCAAGAGGGGGCTATCAAGAATCACGCCCGCACCAAACATCAGGAGGCCATCTCCCAGGATGTCATCATACAAACACAAAAATCATCGGGAAGGCCCCTGATGCCCATCGGTTGTGCCTGCTGGAGGTGCTCCTCATCCAGCAAATAAAACCGACACTGAATACGACGCAGGAAGAATTTCTCCTCCCTACGAGTATGAGAAGACCTGCCACCAACAATGACACCACTGATCACGACAGCTCCACGGAAGACAACGCCCCCGAACGAGGTACTCCTGCAGCCGATGGAAATCTAATTAGCTGTGACATCCCACAGTGTAGCGCAACGCCCATGAACGTTACAGCGCCACTCAGCTGGTCCAGACGGCTGCAGGATCTGCAGCATCGCAACCATCGGTTCGAAAAAAGGGGCTTGAGACCTGCCTCAGGCAACCAATGAAAACGAAGACTTACCGCCACCAGCCAATAGGGGACAAGTATGGGGCAACCCCCTGCTGTCAACCACAGATATAAGGAGGACAGACACCACACCAAGATAGACATCATTCAGGATTCGACTGCCAGCCACCGTCCAGGAAGGTTCTCTCCTCTTGTAGCTCCAGCTAGCAGCCCTCATTGGAAGCTCCAACCTGAAGACTGACAGGACCTCTCCCTTCAGCAGTAGCTGTTCAGAGATAGCCGTTCTAGGACTAGATCCCCCCCATCCTTATCCTTATTCCCATACCCCCACCTAGGGCTTTGCCCACATTTCTACTCTTCTTTTTATCTCTCCAGACCTCATTTTCAACTTCTTCCAACTAACACCATCAGTACCCTTTGCCCCTGGAGTAGCCGTTGTGGTCTTAAAACTCTCTAGGGGCACTGGGAGTTCTGCATCATCCAGGCCCATATTTCTTCAGTAGTGCCTGCATAGGAGTTAGGAATTAGGCATTAGTCACTGCCTTCCATAAAGTGACTGTTAATTACTACTGTTACTCTAATTTCTTATAAAAACAGTTTTTTGGTTCTACCGCCCTTAATAATTGAAATTCTTCACTTTTTTTTTAAGTTTTGTTAAGAAGTCTACACCTTCCCCCCTTTTCAAAAATCATCCCACGTTGCTGTATCACAATTTTCTCAAAAATTTTCTCGAAATTTTGAAATTTACATATTTATCAAAAATGCTGTGCAAATCCCCTAGATTTAATTTAGCATCTTCTTATAGAGGGAATTAATAATTTTTCTTTCAGAGGGTAATAATCTCTTTTCTACCATGACATAATGGGTAAAGTTAAGATTAAGGACACTAGCCAGGGACTTGATGAAGAATCACGTCGCCTGGCAATCTGGAATATTCTACAGGATAAATTATGCTTTATCCACAAACTCACTAAGGCTAATAACTTTTACTTAGCTATTGCAGATGAAGCAACAATAGAAAAAATAATTCATCCTGACACCAAACTTGCATTACATAATAATAAGTTTGAAGTTCTGGACCCCCCTCATCTGAATGCTTCACGCACATTGGTCATAACCCAGGCTGACAGTTTGGTATACAATCTATCTGAAGAAGAGCTCAAGTATGAAATTGAGCAAAGGAATGGGTTGAAGGTTACAGCAATCATCAAGCTTCCTAACACCAAAACCACATTTAAGGTGAAACTTAAATCGACTCAAATGGTGAGAGACTGTCTCATTAAAGGACTCCTCATCTCTGGCCAATCCTTTCCACCTAGATTCCTAAGTCAGGAGATTTATGCTTTTCCACCCCAGTGTATGAGATGTTACAGTTATGAGCATACAAAAAAGAACTGCCCCAAGCCAAATACTTATAAAATCTGCTCAATATGTGCCTCTGAAGAACACTATTGGACCGATTGCACCAACCAAGAAAATCAAAAGTGCATCACTTGTAATGGGGATCACCCAACCATGGCAGCAAGATGCCCAATCAGGAAAACTTTGACCAAGGACCAGGCTAAAAAACGATCAGGAACCAACAATCCCAGATTACTCCAAACAAGACCTTCGCTCAAGCCACAGCCTCAACTGCGCCGAATAGTTCTATCACACCTAACAACAACATCTCACTCCATCAGCTCACTGTAATTAACACAGCATTAATCACGGCAAATTTGAGTGAAACAGTGGAACCAGGCACTTTCCAAACAATGATGGACGCCTTCTACAAAGCTAATGGATTACCGTTGGTTAAAATTCCTACAGAGGCTATCAAGCTAGCCAATAAAGTTTCAACATTGTTTAAGTCAGACAATAAAAATAACACCAGCCCTAATCAGCCCCTGACAATTGATGACGACATGGAAACTGAAGAAGCCAAAAGGAAAAGAATACTAAGCGATTCAGACTCTGAAGTTGAAATGCCTTCACACCCTGCAAAAAAAGAGCCACCTCAACAATCAGAAGCAGCAACCTCAACCTATAACACTACAGTCCCTGAAATACAAGGAGCTTTGGCTCTTCCTAGCCTCCCATCCAGCAATCAAACCAAGAACCCCAAAATTGGATTAAGACTATATATTTCCATCAACACGGCAAACCCCAAAAACCCAACCCATAATACCCTCAAGAGGATGATTTTTGACTATAAAACGATGAAGTACATCTTCATAGAGAAATTAGACAATAACACAGTCAAACAATACATTAATGAAGGAACAATAGAACTTGACAAATACAGTAGCAGGATTACAAGGATAAACCACGACAAATTCCAAAAACTAAACTCAGGCTTCTTTGACTTAACAAAAGGAAAACACCATAATGGACACTCTCACAGTCATTCAACATAACGTCTTAAAGTGGACATTCCTTCGTAGTAAGGAACTAAGTAACATTTATTCTTCTTTCTCGCCACATCTTATACTTCTAAACTCCACGGGGATACCCAACTCCACTCGCATCAAGATCTGGAACTACAACGTTTTTCAATGCAACACCACTAACGATCAAAATGCCCTGGGCCACAATAGCACAAATCCCAGCGGCACCTTAATTCAAGGTCTAATGAACAGGAATCTAGTTTACTTTCTAGGACCAGATTTTCAAACATACTTCAGCAGAAGATCCAAGGGCAAACCTGACATCCTTCTGTCTAACAGATACCACATTTTTAATTATTCAATCACTCGGGGTCCTTTAACTACCTCAGATCACATACCTATATTATTAAAACTTACTGTGAGACCTATTATGGTAGCCACCAGCCCTACACTCGATTTGACCAATGCCAACTGGGACCATTTCAAGGATATTCTCGATGACTCTCTCTCCAACTATGACGAACCTGATAACACCAGAAAGGATAAATCCTACATCGATGATAAAATAACTTTTTGGTACAGGATGATCAAAGAAGCCACAGAACTTTGTATACCCCTCAAAACTTTCAGGATCTTACCATATTCTAAAGAAACAGATAATCTTAAGCAACTACAATATTACTATAAACAAGCCCTAGCTTTAATTAATATTCATGGCCCAACACATCAGCTATTAGATTACTTACATAATATTAAAGAAAGAATTAAAATAGAAGCTAAGGAACTCATAAATTCGACGTGGGAGACACTTCTAAATAAAATTGAAGGAATCTATAGAGACCCAGGAAAGTTCTGGAAAATTATCAGAAGGCTTCTGGGATCAGATTCTGAACCTACAGCCTACATCATCCATAACAACAGGAAAATCTTTTCTCCCCAAGACCAGGAACCAATTTTTAGAGAGTTCTGGTCTAATATCTTCAGAATAAACCCATGGGAGAATTTAAGGTTGGACTTGCAACATGAACAACGAGTGATTGCAGCACTTCATGAACATGACGACCAAATAATACCATACGACACAGTAGAGCTCGATAGATTAGATGCTGAAGACCAGTTTATTAAATCAATACAACTGCAAGATATCATCAAAATAATCAATAATTTTAAAAACAAAGCACCTGGCCATTCTAGAGTAAACAAAATTATCATCAAGCACCTTCCCATCTCCATGCTGGACTTTCTAAGAGTCATTTTCAATGAAACCATAAGTATGGGCTACTGGCCAGACTTTTTCAAGAAAGCACTACTTCCCTTTGTGGGGAAAAAGGGTAAAGATCTAACTACTGTTTCTAACTATAGACCAATTTCCCTTCTAGAAATACCTGGTGAGATCCTTGAAAAAATCGTTCAAATAAGGTTTAATGAGTTCCTCAAAGACAATCTACTAACCAATAATAACCAATATGGGTTTACTCAAGGCAAAGGAACTCAGCTTGCTTTAACCAGACTATATGAATTCATAGCAGTCAAGAAAAGTTTAGGACACGGCTGCAACCTTATCTCAAGGGATGTCAGTCGGGCCTTCGATAAAGTCTGGCATGACGGGTTAAAATGCAAACTTTTGGAGGCACAATTGCCAGATTTAGCAACCAGACTGCTATGTAACTTTCTTGACAACCGTATGGCAAGAATTAAAATTAAAGACTTCATAGGACCAGAGTTCCAGTTACAGTCAGGGGTTCCTCAAGGTAGCATTCTCTCCCCATCACTCTACAACTTTTACATCAAAGACACCCCTCCTCCATCTCAAGGTTGCCTTCAAATTATGTTTGCAGATGATCATACCCAAGTAATAACATATCCCACCAAAGCCAAATGTATGCTACAAAGAAAGACTATTAGAGAAATACAGAAAATCAATAACTACGAAAAGAAATGGAAGATAACAACAAATATGAATAAATTCCAGCTCCTCTCAATTTCTGCTCGGTGTCCCATGGATATCATAGTCAACAATAGGAGAATTCCATATAACCAACAAGTCACAATTCTTGGGTGCAAATTTCAAAAATCAGGCATTCTTCCCCATGTGCAGGCGAGAATAGCTACCGCGAGGAAAACTGTCAGTAGATTAAAAAGATTCAAAGGACTGTCGACAAAAACTCAACTTAAACTATATAAATCATTAGCCAGGCCACAGCTAGAATACCCAGCCATCATATTTGGTGCACTTAGTAAAACAGTACTTTAAAATGCAAGCAGTACAGAATAAAGCTCTGAGGCAAGCATATAGGGAAAGTCCCCCCTACTTCAACACAATAAGGGAGTTGCATAATCACTCTAAATTGGAGCCTCTGAATGTCAGGTTCCATAGACTTTGGCAGAAAACTTGGGACAAATTAAGTTTAGAAGACGATAACTTATTCACAACCATCTCACCATCAACCAAGTCAGAGATCACTACTGGTGGAGTAGACTTGAGCCAAAGGTCAATTGTGACCCCCCCAGACCTAGGTATATAAATACTGATTAGAAAAAAAAATAATAATATAAATCAATAATTAACAAATAATTAAAAACATAAGGTGCTTGTACATCTCTATCCTACTAACATATAAAATCAATTCCAGTTATCAGGCGATGAACCAAATTAACTGTTTTCCGAGCCTTTCTTCTATGTCTTGTCCTTGCATGGTGGCTAAACCAGTAATCTAACTTCGCAAGAGGGTCTGCCCCTCACTTTTTTTTTTTATCTTCTACTATACTTCACTTTCCCTCCCTTTTTTCCTTCCACCTTTCCCATCCCGAGTATCCGCCGTTAGGCTTAAACTGGATTGTATCCAGAGGTACTCTTCCTTCTCCCCTACTCCCCTCTTCCCTATCCTTATCCTAGTCCAAGATAGCAACATGTTAGCCTAAAGGTATGATCACTGCATTATACTCAACGGACCCCAGTTCACGTCCGAGTACGAGCACACCAAGATCAGTCCACCTTCAGCTTCCCAGCCCGAGGATGTCTGGCAGCTCCAGACGAAAGCTCGCTTTAAGAAAGAGAGAGAGAGAGAGAGAGAGAGAGAGGAGAGAAAATCGTTAATGACTTTGATGACTATGGTATCATAGTTTATCTGTAAAATTCAAATATATACACCTATTTTGACCCTGTATTTGACCATGACCTCTATAGGCGATCTACTAGCCTGTTTAAGTAGCAAGGAAAAAGCCGCTATTCGCAAAATAGAGAAGAACCTCTACAAGTGTAACGCTGCTGAATAACGTATGCTTGAGAGAGGGTCTGCTTCCTAAGTATAATAATAATAATAATAATAATAATGAAAGTGGATTTTGGTCGTAGCAGTTTTATTTATATCGTATTTCTGTTGTTTTCTTTCCTTTGAACCCTTCAGCAGACTACTTCTTGGTTGCAACATTTGTTGAAAATATGAAAGTATAAGTACCGAGTCGAGTGCCAATGTTTGTAAAGTCAAGTAGGGATAACTAACGGGCTTTCAAAATAAGTGCTAAATTAGGAACTGCAACTCTCTCTCTCTCTCTCTCTCTCTCTCTCTCTATCTCTCTCTCTCTTCTCTCTCTCTCATTCGTCTCTCTCTCTCTATATATATATATATAACAGGGATATTAGACGATCTATATATATATATATATATAGTATATATATATAAATTAATAATATATATAAGATATTTTTATGTTTGTTGTTACCTTTCCTAGAGGTAGTCTATCGATTTTTTTAACATTAACAAAAATGTTTTTTCAATAATGACATTCTTATGTCGTTTAACCATTCACTCTTAAAAAGAGAAACGCTTAGTTCGCTTCAGTTCTTTAGCTACAGTTGTCTGACGTCGAACGGTTCCGGCGGCAATTACTGGAGATTAGTGCTTAGCTGGAGGTTAGGAGTCTATTTTCAGTCCTTGAGTCCTGTGATTGCTAGAGTTGGTAAACTTTCTCTCTCTCCATGGGCGTAGCCAGCATTTCAGTTGGGAGGAAGAGGGAATGTATTCATGGATAATACACTTTTTGTTTGTTTGTAAAGTAATGATAATACTTATTCCTTTTCTTCTTAATTGTTTATTGTAAACTATATCGTTTACGTTTCACTTTTATGCCTTCCTAAAATAATGATTTTATACTTCACAGAATTGCAGAGGTTGGGATACATCGTGGCTACTGCCCCCCCCCCCCCCCCTCTCTCTCTCTCTCTCTCTCTCTCTCTCTCTCAGCCAGATGGTCTTCGCAATGGTCTCGCGCTCGACGCGTAATCAAATCCTTGAGTGGGCGGCGTTCTTGAGATCTTGAAACGTGAAGTTACTCTTACGGTATTTGCTTTGTTGTAAAAAGATCGCCCTTCACGTAGATCAGTTGGATTATAAATCAGTCACTTATGATATCAGCACCTTAATAAAAAATGAAATAAAATAAACTAAAATAAATCTGCTCTGTATTGTAATCATGGACTTTACTGTTTGAATTCACATAATATGCATCTTACCCAGGGTGTATAGAATTGATTCATTAACTTAATTTTAGATAACATTAAAAAACTGGACTGCATAAGTCTCGCCACTTGTCTTATTCCACACCAGCGATGATAAGATTATCGTGTCCTTGCAGTACTACACATTTTTAGATGAGAAACTAGATACAATTGATAAAAGACAAAAACCTGGATACTTAAGTGTATACCATTTGTACTGGGCGCAGAGAGATAAAACAGTCTGAAAGAAATGGCGACTGAAAATACAATAACGGTTATCCAGACAGACGCCATATATGAAGGTTGCTCTTATAACGGTAGGGCTGGTAATCAACTTCAATTCACAGTGCCTATAAAACTCAGGTAACCAGCTTTTTGAAGCGTACTTCCAAAACCACGCATTAATATGCCATATACAGAGAGAGAGAGAGAGAGAGAGAGAGAGAGAGAGAGAGAGAGAGAGAGAGAGAGAGAGAGAATAACATAATAACATCTGAGAAATCTCAAAGCCACTTTACAAAAATATAAAAAAAAAACATCGCTTACTTTGTCTTTCCTAATCTTGTGCCAACTTCCATAATGCATATAAGAGGAACCTTAAAACAATGAAAAACAATAAAATAGGAGTAAGAAGTTCACTTTTTCGAATATCCTTTCCATGACTGTGAAGTCATGTTAAGGCATGTCACAGTAGCATCAGAGAGCGAATAATTAAAAAACCCTGCATGTCTGCATATTCATTACCATAGTTGCAACTGCCACTAAACACAAGGATTAATCTCATGAAAGCAAGCGTAACAGCTACTGAAACAACAGAATGTTACTTCACTGGCAAGAATTCAATTTGGTACAACAGGACAGACAGTAATTCAGAAGTGTTGATCGTCGAGTCGCATTTTAAATAAGGTAACATACATACCTAAGCCTATATGACGGAGAGAGCATTCATTATAGGCTCTTATGATAACTTCCAGGTATTGTAAGGATATCTGTAGTCAAAACCAGCACTCATGTTCATTGGATAATCAATGCTAGACATGTGCAAAGGGTAGATTTCGATATATATATATATATATATATATATATATATATATATATATATATATATATATATATATATATATATATATATAGTATCTACTCGTCACTTTTTTTGCCAGATACATATGAAATTGCAATAGCCCAATGCCCTAAGTTGGAATCTAAGTACTCTTTACCCAAGGGTTTTCCTGGCGTGAATCAGGAACTCATGTCTTTGAAACAAGTGCTTCTTCCAGGGGTGTATAGTCCACGAGGACTTACAAGAACACAAGAGACCACGTGTAGAACGTGTTCCAGGAAGGAGCTGCAGGTAGAGAAAGGTTAAGGTCATGAGACCAGGGCTATACAGGCGATGGAGATTAATTAAAGGATTTAAAGAAAACCAGCATCCGAAATTGTTACAACGGATTTCATTCCCTCCTCCAGACATATAAAAACAGCCGGAATTTTACAGATACCAGACGATGACAATTAGTCCTAGTAACCTTTTATAAATAAATATCTCCTCTACGTGCCATCTAGTTTAAATGAAGTGCTGTTATTAATTGCATTTTTTTATTACATTTGCATATATATGTATGTATGTATGTATGTATGTATCTATATCTATCTATCTATCTATCTATCTATCTATCTATCTATCTATCTATCTATCTATCTATCTATCTATCTATCTATCTATCTATCTATCTATATATATATATATATATATATATATATATATATATATATATATATATATAATATATGATATGATGAAGAGTATCTGCTTATGAAATGGCCGAACATCGACAAAGGCTTTTGTTTATCTATACAAATATATATATATATATATATATATATATATATATATATATATATATATATATATATATATCACTTATTTAAACTCCAAGAAACAAATATGATTTTAAACCTGGATGCTTTACATTTGGGTACTGTATCTCAAGGCTTTCACTGGGAGTTTAATTTTGATCTTTCGTGAGATTTCCAAATAGTATGGAACCGCCTACACTCGAAGGTAACACTTCGATGGGGATTCTGAGATATGCAAGTTTTGTTACTATGTGATACCAATCATGAACGTTCCTTCCCAAGTGGTTACTCTCAGTGATACGCTTGTATGAATGAGGATTTCAGGAATTTTACAACTACAAAATTTCAGTAACAACACAGATGTGGAATTCTGTTATAACAAAGACCAGCTTCAATGTCTTATCTAATGCATTCCAAAGATTAATTCACATGCAAAGACATCTTTTACGAATACTTAACGAGAATCTGATTACTATTTATATATAAAAAATACTGGAACTACAATGAGCATTATTACCCTTGGCTGTGGCAAATAAAAAAAAACACTTTACTAAGAACGTTTTGAACAACAGTGAGTCACTTCGACACTGAAAAGGATAATATAACGTTTCCCCAAAACAGATTTTATTTCGTTTACATTATAGTGTAATACTGTATAACTTTAGTATCTTTTCGTTTCTTTTATACCTGACTTTCTTAACTTTCACCTTACTTGACCAACAATACTTTTAACTCCCTTTCACTGGCTTTGCCCTTACGTAAGTTCAGTGCTTTACTTTGACTTGTGTGCTCTGGTAATCTTCATTGTTCTTCGCTGTAGTGTGGACTTATCATCATCCGATGATTGCACAGGATTAAGCAACTTTAGTGGAAGGAGTGTGGCGGTGGGATGTCATGTCTTCGAAGGTGTGTGAGGTCTGGATGTCCTGTAAATCGTCAGCATAGGTCACACATGGAATTCTGCAGTCTACCGTACTGCATTCAGTGACAAGATCCTTTAAGTGCTTTCTACACGGCCGTCTGAGGACTTTTCTTGCAGTACTCATTGACTATTAACTGACCTCTCCGTCGCTCGTTTCTTCCAACGACTCTTATGCGAGGATAACTGAAGGAGGATCTAAGGGTCTAAGGAGAACGGACGTCTACTGGTTGATTTTCAAATTCAGGAAACAGGCCTATCTTAACTGTAAGTGTTTTATTGGTCATATTTTCTAGCACATTCTCTGTTGGTGAAACTTTGCTTTGTCTTGCCGTTGTGCCCTCAGGACATCAAAACAGGGCTACTGGGTATTGGAGACATTGGTACTGACTGTTGAAGATTTTGCAAGTGACAGCTTGCTAATTGGTAGTATTCCATCATCGCTGCTGGAAGGTGATCTTCCGTCATCTCTTTCTTGAGGATTTACCTGTGAACGGACATAAGGAGCAGTAGTAGTTCGATCTGAAGGGATTGTATTCGACAAACTATAAAGAGAAGGTTCATGGAAGGAGATACAAGGGCATAGCTGTTATAACGGCGTTCTACTAAAGCGTGGATCCCCCAGTCCATCATTAAACTTGCCCTGGACTTTCCTTCTTTAGTGTCTGAGCATCAGCTCGGTGGCTTACAGGAAGAATGGAGGGCCCTTATTTAGGCAAAGGACACAGTGCATCCCATGCTTTCCCCGGAAGTACCTGAATTTTGGTATAATTTAAGGAATATATTAGAGGGAAATGGTCAGTCTAAGTTTAGCTTATTGTCTGACTTCATGTGTGACCTCCTTGCATTGCCACACTCTTCAGTCTGTGTTGAAATTATATCTTCCCAATTAAATCTGGTGAAGACGAAACAAACGCCGCTCTTTTGATGGTATGTTTTGTCGCGCTTTTTGAAACATGGTTTCAATTCTGAGTCCGCTTTTTCGTAATACTTCCGACTATAAACCCCTAATTAATGTTAATGATGATATCCTCAGGAACCTATATAATAAGAAAGAAAAAAATGGTTTTCATGTTACCCAGATGTGAGATTATCATCTCGAAGATTTAATATCTATGCTCGTGTGTGCTAAAGTAGATGAGTAGATATTACTTAGAAGGTCTTGATGCATAAGTCGTTGAGATAAAAGAAAGAAGTATTTCCATATGTTTTGCATTCCTGGTGCAGTACTTTTCCTCTGTATAAATATTTGTTGATATTGTGCGCGTTGCCATAAGTAAGTAGTATTTCACAATTTTACAACACTCCACCATGTCAAACATACATGAGGTTGTAATCGTAGCATTGTATGTGGGATAAGAAAATAAGCAATGCTTTGAAATAACTTTATCTAAATTCCTAAAACGTAGTTAATAGCCAATCTAATTATGAATGTAAAGCTAGGCTAACTGTGCTTGTTAACAGTTAAATTAAGCCATAGTAAGGTAGTCTATAGCCTAGGCTAAAAGGCTGCAAGCTGTTAGGCATAAGAATGCTATCTTAAATAGAATTTTGTATTACAAGGGAACCAGTTACAAAAAGGAACCAGTTCTCTCTAATATTTACTGGGGAGTGTAGAACCAGTAAGTGCCATGAATGTATAGAAATCTCCGTCGAAACAAGGAAGATTGGGGAAGCTTCAACTTGGTTAGATCATTTTGATGTTAAACGTGTCATATATATATATATATATATATATATATATATATATATATATATATATATATATATATATCTATATATATATATATATATATGACACGTTTAACATCCTTTTTGTAACTGGTTCCCTTGCATAACTGGTTCTCTTGTATTACAAAATTCTATTTAAGATAGCATTCTTATGCCTAACAGCTTGCAGCCTTTTAGCCTAGGCTATAGACTACCTTACTATGGTTTATATATATATATATATATATATATATATATATATATATATATATATATATATAATAAAAAACGAGAACTGCCGAGATCTTCCGGTCTACACGACCCTTTACTTGAGGCAAGACTGCAGAACAGAACAAAAGCATAGTACAATTAGGCTTATTATACAAACTGACAATTTTGTCATTTTGTACAATAAAACTACTTGTACTATGTTTTTGCTCTGTTTTGATCAGTTTTGCCTCAAGTAAATTGTCAGCTTGTATAATAAGCCTACTTGTACTATGTTTTTGCTCTGTCCTGGTCAGTGCTTGCTTCAAGCAAAGGGTCGTGTAGACCGGAAGATATCGGCAGTTCTCGTCTTTTCATTTTCCTCCGTGGCATTACCTTTATTTATAGCATCACGTTTTATATATTTCGTGATCAAGTTATTCATATATATATATATATATATATATATATATATATATATATATATATATATAATATATATATATATATATATATATATATATATATATATCGTTTAGAGGGCCTTTGTCCAAAAACATAAGGGGAAAAAAGAGGGAAAAATGAAAAATGGAGCGCTTATGACTTACCTTAGATAATTGTTAAAGGGTATGCAAGGTCGCCATTGAAAACTCAGCGGATTAATCTAATTTACATTTAATTACAAGAGACATTGACTGGCCTGAGATAAAGGCAAGGCAAATTGGCCACATGTGGGCAGAGCGCAGTATACTGTCTGGATCACTCCTATCCTTCACAATATAGGAAAAATGGCCAAATTCAACATCTACTGCAATGCTGGTTTCCAAATTTAGGATTTCAGGTAATACAAGAGCTTGCGAGGAGACGGAGCATGGACTCAGCACTCTGGAAATGAATTCCCAAATTACACACAACATCAACTAAAGGCTTCTTGCACAATATTTCAGCTAATGCACTAGGGAGGGTGTTTACCTTTAATCACACACAAGGGGAGGAACTCTAGTACTTAAATGAAATGTTCAATGAAGACTTAAGCTTGGACAGGTCACAGGGGTGGCACGTGCCCCGATGGTGGACAAAGGATGTTCAGTAGAGGAGTTATAAAAGGGAAATTTGAAAATGGAAATAGCAAGATTCGTCTTGGAGAAATAGGGCTGGTTGGATTTTGCACTTTCGAGATGTACCTTTACTCCTTATTGGGTTGCTCATATATTGTGATGTCTGTTGAGGGGCCCAACCAGCGACAACGAAACAAAGGGCTGACTTTAAGTCAGTCAGAGGCGGGCATGTCTGCCCGATGGAGTAGCTGGCGTAGACTGAGAGCGAATCAGGTTATTTTCAAGTGACCTAGGATCACACATGGCCTATGGCATTGTCTGGAAAGATGCAAAAACACAGCCAGCAGATTTGTGGGAAAAGAGGTCTAAAGCTAGGAGTACCTAAAGCCCACCAAGAAGCCTATATAACCCCTACGACCTGACCCTCTTACCCTACACTAGGTCTAGTTGTTAACGGATTATTTTCCCCCCAGACCGGACATCCCAATACCCCCAATGCTTTAAAGGTGGGGGTAAAAATGGCTACTCTTCCAGCAAATAAATAAAAATGAATGATACTGGGAAGACGAGGCGATCGATAAATAATAATAGTAATATATATATATATATATATATATATATATATATATATATATATATATATATATATATATATGTATATATATATGTGTATATATATGTATATATATATACATATTATATATATATATATATATATATATATATATATATATATGTATATATATATGTATATATATGAATAAAGGTTTTTTGCCACGAAGGAAAAAATGAAAAAGCGAGATAACCAAGTAAAGGGTCCGAACAGGACCGAAAGTACTCGGCTATCTCGCTTTTTCATTTTTTCCTTCGTGGCAAAAACCTTTATTTATACATAGCATCACGTTTTATATACCTCGTGATCAAGTTATATATATATATATATATATATATATATATATATATATATATATATATATATATATATATATATATATATATATATATATATATTGGAACGCTAAAAACTAACAAACACTATGTTTGCTTATATTAAGTATTAATAAGATTAATGTCAAATTAATCGATATTTAAAGATGAAATAGATTAGAGCTAATTGTATATATATATATATATATATATATATATATATATATATATATATATATATATATATATATATATATATACAATTAGCTCTAATCTATTTCATCTTTAAATATTGATTAATGTGACCTTAATCTTATTAATATTTACTATACGTATGTAAACATTAGTGTTTGTTAGTTTTTAGCGTTCCAATATTTTGTAATTTTTCATGATTGACAAGCGTCAGTAGATTAGAATGTCTCATGTTTTCATCCCTCCTCATTCATTTGCTTTAAATTCTTAGTTGTTTGAGTAGAATTCTAAGGTTGCCACTTGGTTCAGTGGTAAAATTCATGGTAAGTAAGTACCTTTTCAGTATTTTTTCTTAATTTCTCCTAACCATAAATTCACCTAGCCATCTGCAATAGTACACCAAGCTTACAAATTATATTCATTATTACTTAAAAAAGTTCTGTTTCACTACTGTTCTAGAATAGACTTGCTTGTTTTGCCCGCAAAGAATTTTGTTCCTGGAACTGCTCATGGCATTTTCCCAGTGAGTCGATATACCTAATAGACCAGGGTAGGTGGCCGTGCCCCATGTCAGTTTACAAATTTCTATCGATCCTATCTCGGTTTCTTTTTATTAATATAAAATTTCAGGTAATTCTAAAGAATAACTCTGCACGGACTGCAAAGAACGTAACCGCGAGTACGACATCCACTAGGGATTGAGGCGTCCAATGTATTTCGCCGTGATTAGTACTGGCCACTGGCGGTTAATTACAGTCGACCTCCCAAAAATGACGGCAAATTCTTAATTAGCAAATCGAATACTATAGGAAACTGTAATTTCCAAAGAAATACCCGACGCGGAGTTATTATTAAGATTTACCAAATTTCGATTTAATTAATATATTCTAACATTTTACTCCCTATGGAGCTCTTAAATCTTAAATGTTCTTAAAATGATATGACTGGAAAAAAATACAAATGTTACGCATTAAAGTTAGTGTTTGTATCAGATGCAGTTTTCTATCAGGTAAAGTAGAAAAATAGAAAACGCAATAGTACCATTTTAAAGGGCTAACTTGTACATGCTAGAAACTTTTCCGAGTCTAAAATATACGATAAGTTATGCACCATCACTGATAATTTCACCTTCTTTCAACAGAATATATGATAGCTGCTATTAAGAAAGTTTACTTACTTAAACTAAATGAATCGTTCATAAAAATTTATCGTCAAATTTGTAAATGGTGCAACCAGTATTAATGACCATATGAGACTTAGCCTAATTAGGTAGTAGTAATGATATCCGCGTATATACATACATACATACATACATATATATATATATATATATATATATATATATATATATATATATATATATATATATATATATATATATATATATTCTCAGTAATTGGGCGGCTACTTGGAAATCTTAGCTTGATGATAAATAACAGTGCCAAGACCAAGAAGAACATTCTTTATTAAACGAGCTTTCGAGGTTTAAAACCTCATCTTCAGGCTGAAAAAATGACAAGGATGAGAAATCACTAAAAATTACATTAAAATGAATTGTCTTATTAAAAGCTTCAGTAAAAACATAAAATAAAACGAACATCACATACAAACTAAAAATTACGAAAAAACTAAAACAAAACGCAAAACCTACAAAAACAGAAATAAAAATGAAAATAATATGAAAGTTAAACAAACTACACTCAAAAATAAAATGGCTAACGACCCACTTTGTGTACCTACTATGAAACTATATGATCGCTAATTGAATACCGGACGAGTTGTTGTTCAATTCCGGTTTCATTTTCTTAATAAACAGCGACTCTGAAATTAAAAGGTCCAGTCTATTTGAGCAAAAAGACAGTACTCTAAAATCTAGGTGAGTGAAAGGATGGTCCTGTGCTAAACTGTGTTCCCTTATGGCAGAAAAAGGTGGTTTAGAAAGAGGAAACCTAGTTCTAACGGAAAGACCTTTGTGTTCCAAAATTCTGTGTCTAAGCCAGCGGGAACTGTATCCCACATATCGCAGACCACACTGCGAACAGGTAAACAAGTAAATGACACTCGAATTAAGGTCCACAGGAAGAGCAGGCTTCTCCCTCAAAAGTGATCCTACAGTAAAAGGGTTAGTAAAAACAAATCTGAAACTAACTTGAGGAAAACTGTGCTTAAGTATTTCTTGTAACTTTTTTCGTACCAAGTAGCTACTATGACCAAGGAAAGGCAATTTAATATACTTTACATCTTTACTAGCAGTACTGTACACCGGTCTGGGACAAAATTTCTCATCTAGAAAATTTTTCAGAACTTTGTAAAAGACAAATACGGGATAAGAATTTTCGGAAAAATAATTCTGGAGGAAGATCATGTCTTGATGAAATAAATTAAAATCACTACAGACATTGTAAGCTCTATTTATAATCATAGTACGTATTGAATTAATTTTAAACAACTTTGGTGAAAAACTAAGATAATTTAATCCCAAGCCAGTAAAAGTACTTTTCCTATATACGGAAGTCTCAAATTTACCTCTATTTCTGTGTACCTGAACATCTAAAAATGACAACATATTATCCTGTTCTGTCTTACAAGTAAAAGTAATATTAGGATGACGAGAATTAAAATATTCACAAAATAAATCCACGTGTGAACGTTCCTTAAACGCAAGGAAAGTGTCATCCACGTACCTACGATAATACAAGGGTTTGAAAGCAACAGGGCATTCAGACATCCAAATCTTTTCACAATAACCCATGAAACAATCTGCATATACAGGTCCAAGGGAATTTCCCATAGCAACTCCATCTATTTGATTATATAATTTACCATCAAAAGTAAAAATGCCATTAGTTGTAGCCAATTGTAATAATTTTCGCAAATCAACTTTAAGAAACTGTGACATTTGTGGTAGTGAAACCCTTATTTCTATTTTTAACAAAAAATCTGTAATTGCAAATGAGACCTTTCAAAATTTTAATCGTAGAAAGGAGGGTGACAATCAGATAAATAAAGACAGAATCAATATTTTACGCAATCTTAAGAACGATGACAGTATTGTTATTACAAAGCCAGATAAAGGTAGGGGTGTTGTATTGATGAATAGGTCTGATTATTTAGATAAAATGAATGAAATACTCTCCGACAATACAAAATTTAGGTTGTTAAATGTAGATATTGCGAGTCACATTTTGAAATTAGAAGACAAATTAAATAGGATGTTAAGAAGTTTGAGGGATAAGATTGGGGGAGTTACCTATAGTAATTTATTTGCTTCAGGGTCAAAGCCCGTTTACATGTATGGTCTACCTAAGGTTCATAAAATAGGAAACCCATTGAGACCCATTATATCCTCAATTGGCACTTTTAGCTATTACTTGTCAAAGTTTCTGGTTCCAGTTTTAAAAACCTCTAACTTTTAGTGAGTTTCATGTCCCAAATTCTTCCAAGTTTGTCAAAGAATTGTGTTCTTTCGATTTTAACCAAGATGTTGTAATGGCTAGTTTTGATGTAACCTCTCTTTTCACGAATATCCCATTAAAAGAAACTACTGACATTATTCTGAATAATATATGTGAAAACCACATAACTTTTGGATTTAGTAAAGTAGATTTGCGAAAATTATTACAATTGGCTACAACTGATGGCATTTTTACTTTTGATGGTAAATTATATAATCAAATAGATGGAGTTGCTATGGGAAATTCCCTTGGACCTGTATATGCAGATTGTTTCATGGGTTATTGTGAAAAGATTTGGATGTCTGAATGCCCTGTTGCTTTCAAACCCTTGTATTATCGTAGGTACGTGGATGACACTTTCCTTGTGTTTAAGGAACGTTCACACGTGGATTTATTTTGTGAATATTTTAATTCTCGTCATCCTAATATTACTTTTACTTGTGAGACAGAACAGGATAATATGTTGTCATTTTTAGATGTTCAGGTACACAGAAATAGAGGTAAATTTGAGACTTCCGTTTATAGGAAAAGTACTTTTACTGGCTTGGGATTAAATTATCTTAGTTTTCACCAAAGTTGTTTAAAATTAATTCAATACGTACTATGATTATAAATAGAGCTTACAATGTCTGTTGTGATTTTAATTTATTTCATCAAGACATGATCTTCCTCCAGAATTATTTTTCCGAAAATTCTTATCCCGTAATTGTCTTTTACAGTTCTGAAAAATTTTCTAGATGAGAAATTTTGTCCCAGACCGGTGTACAGTACTGCTAGTAAAGATGTAAAGTATATTAAATTGCCTTTCCTTGATCATAGTAGCTACTTGGTACGAAAAAAGTTACAAGAAATACTTAAGCACAGTTTTCCTCAAGTTAGTTTCAGATTTGTTTTTACTAACCCTTTTACTGTAGGATCACTTTTGAGGGAGAAGCCTGCTCTTCCTGTGGACCTTTAATTCGAGTGTCGTTTACTTGTTTACCTGTTCGCAGTGTGGTCTGCGATACGTGGGATCCAGTTCCCGCTGGCTTAGACACAGAATTTTGGAACACAGAGGTCTTTCCGTTAGAACTAGGTTTCCTCTTTCTAAACCACCTTTTTCTGCCATAAGGGAACACAGTTTAGCACAGGACCATCCTTTCACTCACCTAGATTTTAGAGTACTGTCTTTTTGCTCAAATAGACTGGACCTTTTAATTTCAGAGTCGCTGTTTATTAAGAAAATGAAACCAGAATTGAACAACAACTCGTCCGGTATTCAACTAGCTATCATATAGTTTCATAGTAGGTACACAAAGTGGGTCGTTAGCCATTTTATTTTTGAGTGTAGTTTGTTTACCTTTCATATTATTTTCATTTTTATTTCTGTTTTTGTAGGTTTTGCGTTTTGTTTTAGTTTTTTCGTAATTTTTAGTTTGCATGTGATGTTCGTTTTATTTTATGTTTTTACTGAAGCTTTTAATAAGACAATTCATTTTAATGTAATTTTTAGTGATTTCTCATCCGTGTCATTTTTTCAGCCTGAAGATGAGGTTTTAAACCTCGAAAGCTCGTTTAATAAAGAATGTTCTTCCTGGTCTTGGCACTGTTATTTATCATCAAGCTATATATATATATATATATATATATATATATATATATATATATATATATATATATATATATATAATACATACATACCATACATAAACACGTGATTTATTCATCACGCATAGAGACTACGCAGGTGTATAGATGGTCCTGACCGGTTTCAACTTTATTTCTAAGCCATCCTAAATCACAATAATCTTGCTAGGGGACAATACGGACAATAGATATGTTTGCGTGTCCACATTGACCTACTAGCATATACATCCAAGCACCACACACAGACTTTTATCACCAATCACAATACCACTACTGAACCATACAGTGTACGAAGTCAAATTATTTTAGTATACCATAAAATATTTTCTATGACTACCAATACATAGAAGAAAACCATCCCATGAAACTACTACTATAACTTCTTTAAATTATATAGCAATTTTTATTTATAATTCGTCATAAAAATGTTTAAAAATAATTTTCCGCTCATATCTTCCGACAAATAAATAAATAAATGAATAAAAAATAGTAGTAAGTTGTGCATGCTACATTTTGAAATACATATAATTTTCATATCATCAGTTTTCAAAGGGGTTTCTGCAATCTTCACTTTAAAAGTTGTAATTATAACAAGTATAATGGTAGTAATTTATCTTGAAACTATTGTTTGGTAATCAGGGCTGGCGGACTGTCAGGGGAACGGCAAACCCAAGTTTCTTATGGACTTTGCCATGAGCTAAAAGGATAAGAATAACTCGCATGAATGTCATTTTAATTAAATTTAACTGTAGGGAAATTCGACGACTAGACAAATAAAAAAAAAAAAACTTTAATATCAAAACATAAGTAAGCAGGCATATATGCCAACTAGAATTTGTCAAAATTTAAGTCTAATCCCTCCACCTATTATATGATAATTAAATTAGCAACAGAACGCGGATGATGGTAATTTTTATTTCACGTTTGACAAACTATAGGCACCAATAACGATGATAACCAAAGCCAATTTTTATTCCAGAAATTCTGGAATACTCAGTCTTCACAAACAATACTTTTCACAACACACTTGCTTTGCCTACGTGACTAGCTGACAAAACTTGATTTAAGGACAAGGCTGCCTTTGTCTAAGTAGGACTTCTTATCAGACTGTGAGTAAACAAATAATATTGATATAACGGGGCGGTAAGGTTCCTTGCACTTATTACATGTGATCAGACATTTACAATTTTATAATCAACGATATCCAAATCAATGTTAAGTTCTAAACAAAATATTCCCCACTTAACAATAGCTATAGTTTTAAGTACTGTTATTGTTGATTTTGAACGAGTAAATTAATACACTTCAAGTCTACCCAACTTTATATGCTCAACGTTAATTATATATATATATATATATATATATATATATATATATATATATATATATATATATATATATATATATATATATATAACTGAAGAAGAAATACTTGGGGTGCTCAACTGAAGGATTTGAATTCTTTAACGAAAGTTAAAAATCATGGCTCCCAAAGATAAAGCGTCTATTTTATGGTGCGATAGACCCATATTGTTTATATCCCAATAACTTTTAAAGAGTCCATCTCTGCGTTTCTTTTACTAAGATCATGAATAAAATTGATATAATACTTATAATGCATCATGCCCTCGAGTTTGAAGGAAAAAGTAAGTATAAATTTTTTATAAGTAGTTGTAATCTAAAGACGCGGCCATATACGAGTAGTAACCTATAGCCTACTTTTTCAGCATTAAACATGATATAGTTGTCATTCCTCGGAATTAAAACAAAATATTCTGAAGTTTCATTGACATGGCAATAAATGAGCAATGGATGAGTCGTGAAGCTCCACTTGTCTTTTTATCAATTTCTCTGGGTATCCAAAGATTCACTGCCGTCACCAACCTCGTACTATAGGACTTGTGCCCGAGTCACACATCGGCGGTTCAAGGACGCGCACGTCGTAACTGCCGAATTTTTTTTATTACGATGCCATTACAATGCTATTACGACCAAATCGCCAACAATCACCATGAATCGTTGCAGCATGGCATAGGTTTGGCGCCATGGACCAAATGATGGCGGATGATTTAAATGGATGGTGTATGTCCCAATCGCGAGTTACGATAATCCAACCAATTACGACGAATGACGACTCCATTACGCCAGTGGCGACGCCATTGCGTTAGTGTTGCGCCAACAAATGACAGTTGGCGCAGTCGGACCGTGTATGGTGCCAAACTCGATGATGTAATAAAATTATGGATGATGACAAATAAACCATAACTTTTGTTATTTTCATCGCCTGTTTAAAGAAATTTGTACTCTAAAGAATAAAAATTTATTTCAAATTTATTTACAATAATTTAAAAGACTAATTTTATTTAAAACCTCTAATAATAATTTATTTACTTCTCTTTGTGACCAAACTTCATATTAAAGTATAATGATAATAAGTTTAATGCTTGATTAAACAGTTCTAACTTCATTCGCGCTCTTCGTACTTAATTGAAATTAATTTTTTTTTACTGAAATAGCCTATCACATTTAAGGTTTTTGAACAACTCTACTTGCACTCGTACAGTAAGGTTTGTATGCAAGTCATTCCATATGAAAATTTCCCACCGTCAAAAACCACTTTCCTACAATTCTTAATAATGGTTTAGAGATATTTTCGCAGCTGAAATCGTTCATTAAAATGTCTTCGTTGCACTTCTGGTCTCTCCCATCCCAGAGCTAAAGTTGCATTTGACCAGAGAATATCGCATTTCTTGAAACCTTAAAACCAACTATTTTAAACCTTGTGGGACCATTAAGATCTTTTTTGGGTGTGTTTTTTTTTACATCAAAAGAGCGACTGAAATTTGTATCATAATCGCGTTAGTTAGACTTTACCGTCTGTTGCCCCCTCCCCACTGCTGCTGCTACCAGCGTTTGAAAAATCTTTCAAGATCTTGAAAAATGAACTCAAAGCTTGAAATAACAATGTAAAAATTTCCGAAATCTTGAAAATTATGTACAGAAAGCCCTGAAACAGATAAACTAGGGAAAATATGAAACCAGGTTTCAGTCAGACAACCGCTTGGCGTTCTTGTCACAACTTTCTTGTCCGATATGCGAGAGGTTTCCTTTAGAAGAAGACAGTGTCAATGCTATGTTGCACAACATGGAGCCAAAGGAAGCAACAAATACTCATCATTAAACTTGCCTTGAACTTTCCTTCTTTATTGCCTGAGCATCAGCTCGATGACTTACAGGAAGAATGGAGGGCCGTCAGTTGAGCAAAGGAGACTTCATCCCATGTTTTCCCATGAAGTACCTGAATTTTGGCATAATTTAAGTAAATGGACTTAGGTTTCTTGTCTGACTTCATGTGCGGCCTCCTTGTATTGCCGTCTTTTCTGCCTGTGTTGAAAGAATATTTTCACAATTATATCCGATGAAGACGAAATAAACACTGCTCTTTTGATGGCATGTTTTGTCTCGCTTTTTGCACTTGGTTTCAATTCTGAATCTGCACTTTCATGATACGCTCGTCAAGTTGAACCTTGGCTTAAATTAAGATTCGATAAAATATGAAAAATAGTGAAAACGTGGCTAAAATTTGAATTAATTAATATTTAGATTTCACGATGAGCATCAGTTTACCAAATATTGATTCCTATAACCAAATAAACTATGCAAAACATCAAGCAGACAATCAGGTCAGAAAATGACAACATTCTCCAATGGACGCCGGTACAGCAGACACAAATCTGCTTCCCATCCGTGAGCAATCACAACGGATTTAGGGATAAAGATAAGGCTAATCTGATAGAGGGGAAATCAAATTGTTTAGTCATCAAGAAGTAGATTATGAAGGCCTTCCCTCTCGTCCCCCTTCTCCAATTAGACCCAGTGATAACGAGATGTTTTGTACGCAAGGAGTACAATCTCGTTTATCGTGGCATTTGACTCACTCATTAAACTGACTGACAAAGATCTGGGAGTTAAAACACGTTAAGACTTTGAAGGTATTGATAACCGAGATTCTTTTACTAATTCTCCATGTAGAAAAGCATGTGGAGAGAGAGAGAGAGCAACTTTCCTGACAGAAAACAGTGGATCAGTGGAACAAGTTTAGTTCATCTAACGGCACATTCACATACATGCACACGAACGCATTTATATATATATATATATATATATATATATATATATATATATATATATATATATATATTATATATATATATATATATATATATATATATATATATATATATATATATATGACTGGTAAAAATGTTCTGTAACAACAGAATTCCATCTAATAAAAGGAGCCCATAAAAACACCAAAATGTAGAGAGAAAAGTACTATATAGCAGCAACTGCCGGTACAAGAGTCAAATGATGGAATCGGCCTTAATAAAAGAGAAGCAGGTAATGAACATCTCAAAAGGGAATTGGATATCAGATATCGTCGACGCAGTGTTCATTCAACCAACGCTTAAGAAGATTAAAGGAAGATTATCAGCGGGGGTGACCTAAATTGGCTTACTTGTGGACGAATCTCTTGGTATAAATACCACCTTTTCTGTAAACTTTTCTCATTCATATACCTGAAGAGAGAGACAGCAGTCTCTGAAATATAGTACTTTTCTCTCTACATTTTGGTGTTTTTATGGGCTCCTTTTATTAGATATATATATATTTATATATATATATATATATATATATATATATATATATATATATATATATATGTATATAGTGGCCTTCAGCATTTCAATTTATAAAGTGTCCAGAAGGAGTCCATGATACCAGATTTAAAAGGCCAAGTTTATTACATATGATACGTTTCGCACAACTGTCTGCATCATCAGTCTGTGAATAAAATACAAAGACATAATTATAAACAATCACATAAAGTTAAAAGGAATTCACAATTTTTAAAAATAAAGTCTAAAAAAGATTAAAAAGAGCAGTAAATAAAAAGAGAGACTACTAAAAACACCAACCGTCCATGATCAGAGGTGAAGATGGAATGAATAACAGTTGGCAGAGAGAAGCGACGACAACTATGCCAGGTACAGAGGTGACGAAGACAAATTACCGTTTAATGAGGGCACCAGTCTTTTAATATATAACGACTCCAGCGTTGTTAGTTGGTCAGGATGTTTAACATAATCAATTATTGTAAAATGTTCTTTTTGAATTTCAGTCTTGCATATTATTGAGTGGTTTCTGATATTGGAAAATTCTGGTTGTTTTATCCTTTGACCTGTACGGAAGCTAAAGCCCAAATGGCTACAATATCTGACCCTCAGCAACCAACTCCGTTGCTCGATCCAACGTAAGACCCGGACATCCAGGGCATGTGAATTTATAAATAACGTTGGATCTCATGAAGGGCTGAAGGCGATCTTTAAAGTTAAAAAACGATCGAATAGTGCAAGGATTACTCGACACAAGCCTGACTTTAAGACATGGAATTTCCTGTTCAATTATACGAGTGAGGTTTAAGATAAATTTTGAATCTGAAAAATACGGAACAGTAGCATAAAATATTTTTTTCGGTACATCAAAAGTAGTTGATGATGGATGCAAAAATTTGGAAAGTATCTTGTTGGTGATTTTATGTACTATATCTTGTGGAAATGAATTGGCCTTGAAAAAGTTTGCCAAGAAAGTCATTTCGTTATGAAATATTTGCCATGAGGAAGAATATTTGAGAGCTTTATTAATCAGCGTATAGATGGTGTTGAGTTTAAATGAGTATTGGCAAGAGCTATAAACTCAAATCAGCATTTTCAAGATTCATTTTATCAGTTCGACGATATACTTGTTTTCAGCGTCCCCGAAAATGATCGTCTTTTGGGAAACTTTTACTTGATGTTTGAACCGTTTGTTTTCATTCTTGTATGAAGACAGTTGTTGGGCATTTTCGTAGGAAATGCAACTGAATGATGAAAAGACAACAATATCCCTGGATAAATTTAGTAGGTTGATCTTAGACACGTGGACGCAGTCCGTAAGTATTGTTTACTGACTGAATCAGTGTATTTGTTGTTGTTGGAGATTAAGCTAGCCTTGTGCTGGCACGGGCTCTTGCTCCTAGAGCAGCCCGCAATAATCAGTGTATGGGTACAAGCTTTGATATAGTTTGGCTGACGTCACTGACCGTGACCTTTCAATTATAATCTGCCCGCCGGCCGACTTCTTCTCTCTCTTTAGACTTTGGTACTAATAATGAGTATTAATTACGAAGACCGCTTCACGTTAAGTTAGGAATATAATGTTTGTAACTTATGCTTCAGTGGAAAATCTTGCACGCATCCTCAGTAAGCTGGAGGTTGGATCACGCCTAGTTTTGTTTCTTTAAAATGATGTTAGTTTTTATAAAATTAATTAGTCCAGTCAATTTTATATCATTTAATGTTTGTATGTTTCAGCATGATGATGTTGCCAAATAAATAGATGAAATGCTGTAAGACGTCTCCATCTGATGCCTTTTGCTCTATATATGCAAATATATGATGTAATTATTTATATATATAGATATATATATTTGTATATATATCAATAGTTATACGTATAGAATCTACTGGTCGCTTTTTAACCAGATATATATAAGTGGCTGTAATAATTACAATTACCTCCTAACTTCTCGACTTCTTCACAGTTCTTAATCCTCTTGTCGCTACAAAACCTAAGATCCAAATAAACAATTTTAGAAACTCTGACGCCCATGGCAGAATTCCAACCCGCGTCCAAAACTTCAGTGTGCGGCCACGTTAACCACTTGACCACGAAAAAAAACAGGCGTCATATATATATATATATATATATATATATATATATATATATATATATATATATATATATATATATATATATATATATATATTATGTGTGCGTGTGTAAGGTCCCTTGCCCGGATGAAAACTGTTTTCTTTATGTGCTGGCTCTCAGAACTATTATCGGCAGGACCATCAAGTGCAAAAGCTTGCATCCATTAATGTAGAAAACCTGTGTACAATCATTCTGTATCGGTCAGCAATTTTCTACTTTTTGGTACAATTGCCTAAGGACTTAGATCTAACCCGCTATTCATCTCAGTGTATTTCAGTTGTATTCCACATAGGAAAATGAAAAAACGCTCCAAGAAGAGGTCCATTGGAGGACGAAACTGTTGGGCATTTTCTGAGATTACCTTTTTTCATTTTCCTATGTGGAATACAACTGAATTACTATATCTTCGTGCCTAAGAAGATTACCAGTACTATCTCAGTGTATGGAATTAAATACCTCTGTCTCTCTCTCTTTTCTTTTATCAGTTTATTCAAGAATACAATTTTTCATGAGAGACAAGGCTCTTGCAAACCAATTAATTTCAAATAGCTCAGAAAATAAGCTAGAGGCTGCAGTGCACTCTACGAAGATACACCTCTTGCTAGATTTTTAGAACCTTAGTAGGTGGGTCAGTAAATCTCTTTTTATTCTCTTTCTTTTCTCAATCTTTCGAACTTTGTCTGTTCGTCAAATTTCTCTTTTTTTGGCGGGGGGGAGGCCTTATTATATTTTCCAGTTTATCTACTACATTCTATCAATCCTTTTTAACTCTATTTGGTTAACTTGTTGGCTTGAAATAAGCAAATAATTCGTTTTCATGAAGCTCTTGCTCGACTTTCAGTACTGCAGTTCTCTTGTTATAACTTCTTTGAGTTTAAGGTCTCACAGTTCTTAACGTAAATAAGATTGTCTGTTTCACTTTTCATGGTTAATTGAGCACAAGGGGCTATATATATCCTTTAGTATTTCAGGCGATAAGAAATTAGCGTACATAAATGACAGTTAAACATTTTATAATCTTCGTTAACCCGTGCTGCAAGTTATTAGTCTCCGTTGCCAAGCGTCCATCTTTCACGAAAAGCAAGGCCGTTTATACAAATCTCATTCATCTTGTTGGTTCTACTGCAGAGGACGTTCTCATAATTCTCTTCTATCGAGCCCCATCCTGCTGGAGTACAGGCTATCACCAACGATACATGGTGATTCTACTGAATCATCAGCAGCCATTCGCCTGGCTCCCGTACCCCTATTGGTTAGGCGGAGCAGGCGCTTGTGCGCTGATCATGTATGCATATGTTCGATCTATAGGATATGAGCTTCTTCCTATACCCCGCTGTTCGTTGGTGACATTTAAACTTCCGGGGTAAGTTTCTCTCATAATATATAAATATGGATACATTGAAAATGCTTATACTTAACTTATGTAATCACAAGATATTATTACATTTAGTCTCTTTAATGGTCTATCAAATTTTCCCTATTGAAGTTACGACCCTGTCAAACGATAGATTTTATTTACAATAGGTCTTGTATTATCTCTTTATTATCTTACATTTTCTAACGTCCGTTTGACAAGTTCATGCTGTCTATCTGAGATGTTGCTGGTTTTCAGAAATTTACTTGTGCTCGGACAAGTGCTACTGAAATCCATTAATGTTCCACTACTAATAATACTACGACCAGAATTTCTTATAAGTGCAATCATTCCCATACTCTCTAATTCATAACTCACTGTCCTCATGTGTTTGAATGAATTGGAATAACTTTTGCAAGAACCCTGGAATCACCTCATTTTCTGAAACATCCAGTAAAGAACAAACTCTTTACTATTTTCAGAAATTAAAAGATGGGTTATCTGATTTGTTTCTTGATTCTTTTAACATGTATATTATTAATTTAGTGCAAAAAAAAAAAAGTTTGTTGATGCCCTTTATTTCATATGCACCGTATAGCAATTTTTTTTCAAAACACTCGTGCAACAAAGCTTGCAAGAAATTTGTGAATCTTGACTGCCGAGAAACATGAAAAGAATATTGTCTGTTCTTTTAAGAAGCGATTGCCAGACTGGACAGCAGGCAATCTGTTCTCCGTTCGCTTGTAAATATACAATATAGAAAAAAGGATATAAACTTCACCATTTATTATCTCGTCATGTAGACAGATATTCTAAAGTTTAATCTATATCAAAATATTCCATTTTGAGATTTGTTAATAGAGAGAGAGACAAGATCGCCCATAATACAGTTGAATGTTTCCTTTAAAAGACGACTTTACAAGACGAATCTTTTTTATTATTCAGAGATGAATTAATTTCATATTTGTTTTTTCAAACCTAAGACCTTCGTAATGCTTCACTTTAGTAAAGACAGGATGCTTTCATCAACATTAATTTTATAATCAGGCTATAAGAAGCTTGCATATATCAGAGGGATGTTTAGTCTGTTCAATTTTTGTCACAGAAATGGGGCTTTCACTGCCGGCAAATTACCTTCAAACAACAGGGCAGTGAAATACGGATTACCCAAGATATCTCTGCACACATGGTAGATACTGGAACGCGCCCTCATAACAAAGTCGCCACAATGTACGCCAATCAAGTGGACGCTGAAAGTTAGGAATTGCTGACCAGGTTGCCCTGAAAGTTATTCAGAAGCAAACAACGAGCCTAGGCCGTCCTTCAGGCAAACTAATCCAATCCAGGCACACTCTACTCGAGGGCAATCGGCATTTTGACCACGATTCATTAGCAGGAGAACGGCCGTTATTCCTTACCCATCACTAATATCAGTGTCTTATTCTCTTACTAATCACTTACACATTTACCAGCGCAAAAGATTATGGAACTAGGCGAAATTTATGATTTACCCGTTTTCAAATTTTTTTCTGATCACAGCCGGAAGATATTCACACGAGCAGGTACAATCGTGAGCGTGCGCTTACACACAAATATACACACACATATATAAATTATATATGTATGTATGTATGTACAAATATATAATCCACTGGCCATTTCTTACGAAATACTTATGTAACTGTAATAACCACAGTGCTCACCTAACTTCTCGAATTCTTCACACTTTTTGGATACGCTTGTCACTACAAAGTCTTTGTGATCCAAGTCCAAGAAAATGAAGAAATTCTAACCTCCGTAAAAAGGATTCGAACCCGCATGCGTAGTATCGGAAGCAGATCGCGTTGCCGACGAATCCGATTCGAATCCGGCTGTGAACGTCAGAATTTCTTTATATTCTTGTATCTGGATCTCACAGGCTTTGTATTGACAAATGTATCCGAAAAGTGTAAAGAATTCGAGAAGTTAGGTGAGCACTATGATGAAAAGTGACCAGTGGATTATATATTTGTAGGTATAAACATACATACGTATATACACATATACATATATAATTTATATATGTGTCTGTGTTTGTGTGTAAGCGCACGCGCACGTTTGTACCTGCGCGTATGAATATATATATAATATATATATATATATATATATATATATATATATATATATAATATATATATATATCGAACTACAATGTCCTTTAATATCTAATTCGCTCTACCTCGGAATTAATATATTTTCATATATGCTTAACCGAAGGGGAATTTTTTTCTCGATAATAGATTTGCCTGGACTGGTCCAGGCAAATCTATTATCGAGAAAAAATTCCCCTTCGGTTAAGCATACATGAAAATATATTAATTCCGAGGTAGAGCGAATTAGATATTAAAGGACATTGTAGTTCGATATATGTATATGAATCACGGAAATGTGATATGACTTTTATATATATATATATATATATATATATATGATATAATTTAATATATAAGTATATATATATATATATATATATATATATATATATATATATATATCTATATATATATATATATATATATATATATATTATATATATATATATATATATATAAATATAATTTATATACATATATATATATATATATAATATTATATATATATATTATATTAATATAAATTATATATAATATGTATATTATATTTATAATATATATATATATATATATATTATATATATATATATATATATATTATATATATATATATATAATATCCAGTGGAACGGTAAGTAATAAACTTTGCAGAAAGAATCGCAAACATTGGCGGAATACTCCAAATCTGCATCCAGTCCCCATTTTTGTTGACGAGCTTGTGGGATTTGGCGTTTGCAATTACAGGCTCGGCAAAGACCACTTCGCGGGGACAAACTTTTAATGAGAACAATGTTTGAACAGCAAACTCCGCCTTCAATCACCGAATGAAGTTCGTGAACAAACGACGATGAATTTGACGCGCCAAGTTAACCATCTGGAATCATTAATGGCTCGCTTTTAAACGGCCGTTTGCCATGTTAAGTGAAAAATTCATATAAAATCTGTAAATATGTGACGTAAATTTTGGAAAAGTTATTAATTAAAGGCGAATAAAAAAATTTGTTGGTTGAAAAGTTTCTGATTATTGGCAAAACCATTGAAGAAAGCCGAAAATTATATGTGTATGTATGTATGTATGTATAAGCACCTATATATATATACCACTATATATATATTATATAATACAATATTATATATATAGTTGCGTATATATATATATGTATGTATATATATATATATATATATATATATATATAATATATTTATAATATACACACATATATATATACTATACATATATATATCATACAATTTTTTCCCTTATGAGTTCGTGGCCCAGAGAGGTAAAACTTCCTGGTTTCTCGACAAGTCTTAATGAAGTTCCTGGTTCCCATTTTTTTTTTTTTTTTTTTTTTTTTTTTAATGATGGTCAGTAGGCTGTTGTGAACCATGGAACTAGCAAACGTGAGCCGTAGAATTTGCTGCTGGTTCACAGCTGGAGTTTACGTATATATTTAGCTATGCTAATTTTTTTCTTCCTTTGAGGAAAAGGAACTATCCTACAGGGTGGCTTCTCTGTTTGTGATGATTGGTGTGCTAAACCTGCTTCGCTGCGAATGACTGCCCAACATAAGGAGAATAAAGAATGTTTCGGCTTTCTAAGTCTCTAGTAGTGCCTGTTTCGTTCAGGCTATCGAAGTGAAGAAGTATAGTTCTTGGCCCTGGCAGATAGAAGAGAAGGGTTACTAGACTGTGATCAACATGTAGTGCAATGCAGTCTTTCAGAACCTTGCAAACCAATTCAATTTGGTTGGGAAGTTATCCACACAAAGGCTTCAGTGTTTATTAACTTCAGAAATGATCAGTACAGCAGTTTTGTTTAGTGCCCTAACTATGTGGTCATAAATGAGTTTGAGAGTGAATCACTTTTTCCCAATAAGGCCTTTCCTGAAAGAATATCGAATAAGAGTTATCGATAATTGGAATATAAACAGAAGGTATGGCTATAACAGATATATATATATTATATATATATATATATATATATATATATATATATATATATATATATATATAGTATGTGTGTTTATGTGTACGAAAAACTATATTTGAAATACATTTTGCTATTTTGTTTCATCTTGAAATTCCAGTTTCTTTGAATTTTTCTACGTATGTATTCAGATTAAAGGATCTTATTATTAAATTTCTAGATTTATTCTTTGATGAGGGCTTGAATACCTCGAGACGCCATGTATTGTGCATCTTTCTGAGCGTAACCACTTTGAGAGCTAGTTTGCACGTTTTCCTCTACACCTTCGCTAAAACTACTGTTTACCAGAGCAAGAGTTATTCAAGGCGGTCCAGGCAGGACCACTCAGTCTGAGGAGGGGGTCCTCTAGGTTCCTTCACTCTTCACGGTGAGCACAAAACACTGGGCCTCATTCTATACGTGAATCTTGCTTTCAGTATCACACGAAGTCGTCTGCTGTTTTACAGTACTGATTATTTTTTCATGGGATTCCTGCGAGACATCACCGTTAATCATCCCTGATGGGCTGGACATGGGATCCTTTGCTATCTATGTCCTAGGGAACTGCCGATCAATATGCTAATTTTGGTGACTGATGCATGTATTTTTAAACATCAATGGATTTCTCGGCTGAACAAACCATCGCAATGCATACTTTGACTTTGAGGTAGGTCTAGCTCCAGTTGGCACACCGCACAAGACTTTGAAGTTGATCTTATTATTTTAGTGCGCTAGACCTTGCTTTCATCAAGCCTTAAAAATAAACTCGATCCTGAACCCTTTATCAATAGTTTTTTTTATATAGTTTTGCGAGATCCTTTTATCAACCGAATTGTTAACTTGATGAAAACTTTCATATCGTTTTGTCACAGCTATTACTTGACAACTACCTTGGTATTGTTGATTGATAGTTTTAGTGCCTAGGATACCAAACATCTGGGTGGCATCGTTGTCTTCCGGGGAGTGGGCATTAGTTCAAGATAGGATTGTACCTTGCTGTGAGTGTTACAATATTTTATTGTTTGTCAATAGTCGGAAAATTAAAGTGAAGGCTAAGGATCCTAACAACTTTAGCCATTTAAAGGTTTTCAGCAATCACCATAATTTTATTGCTGATGCAGTATACTTAAATATTTTAACTCTAGTCAACGTTTACTCAAGGACGTACTAAGAATAGTTAGACAACTAAATATTTGTTTACAGTTTACAGAGAAGGACTGTTAAGAGCACGAAGTAAGCTGCTAAGACAGAAAGATGAAGGGAGGTATAGGTTCCTATTTTATTGTCAAGGATAGTGCTTTTTACTGAATTAATTATATATCAGATATTACCATGTACGTTTGCTCATGCAGGTTTATATCCTGTCTTGTCAGGGATGCGTAAAATGTTGTGTGTCAGTTTTTCTAAATTTTAAAATGTGCTGAAGTTTTTTCTTATGTCGATATTTTAATGTGAGGGCAATCAAACTTAACCAGAACTCTTACATGGAATTAAGATTTAGTGCACCAGAAATTCCTTTTGGGTATATTATATCATGAATTATATGGGTCCGTATTTTGTGCATATGAACAATCATAAGGGGTCTATGTATTTCTCCTAACTGGAGTAGGTCAATTGATTCAAAACTTAACATGACTTGCCGGTAAACGAGTTCCTAACAGCTTTCCAATTAAATTTTTTTTTAGTTTGGTTTGCCAAAATTATGCATTCCTTACATGGGTACTCGACTAATAGCTGGAGCAATCATAGTTATGGACTTTTTGAGGGATCCCGAGATCAAGCTGTATTTGGAGGAAAATGGGGTCAAACCTGTTCAATTTGAGCGTTTTTTCAAAGGCAAAAGTCAACTTGGATCGATGGTGGAGACTTGTGTCAAGTTGACCAAGAAGCTCATCTATGGCTCAATAAAAAATGTATTGAAGGTAAGGGACTGAATTTATGATAGCTCAGGCTGTACATTCAGTTAATAGAAGGCCTATTGCTTTCAAAGTGGCCTTGCTTGGGGATAATTTAGATGAACGATTTCCTCAGCCTAGTACACCAGGGAACTCCATTCGTGGATATGACCTCACTTCTGCTCACATAATTCCTGATTTGCAAAGGATACCAAAGTTAGACAGCTGTTCTCATTTGAGAAAAGCTAGGAATAACCTTTTGGATTTGTATCATTCAGAGTTCCTGGCTACGTTGACTCAACAAGCTGTTGATAAAAAGATCACGTCTTTATGTTAAACATACTTCTTTACAGAAGAATGGTAACGTGCTAATAGAAAATAAAAAACCTATAGTAAGCCTAGCTAGTATACTGTGGGTTTGTAAAGGATGTAACTGTCAATGATATCTGCGAAATTACTGGAGGTGTTGTGTTGAAGGGTAAAACATGGGAAATTACCTAGAGACACGTTTCTAATATATTTCTTATAAGGACTGAGAGCCAGACAGAAGAGGAAGTGTTGATGTGAAGCCTACTGATGATAATTTGCAGGGTCAAACTCAAATCGCACGTATACCGAGAATTGTTGCTGAAATGTGTAAGGAGAAGAATAGGAATCTCAGGTTTCAAGTAGTTGATCTTGTTCAAGTTTTTTGGTGATCGGTATTTTGTTGATCAAGTAATGGGTCTGGTATTGGAATACTCAGTATGATTCAATTATTCAATATTTTAATGCTTTTGCGGAGAGAGTACGAAAAACCATAGGTACTTTTAATACATTTTTGTATTTTATTTTCATCTTAAAATTTCAGATTCTTTGAATATTTCTACCTATATATGTAGTAAGATTAATGGATCTTATTACTAAATTTCTTGGTTATCCCTTGCTGACTGCTTAAATAGCTCGAAACTCCATGTATACGGTATACCTTTCTGAGCGTAAATACCATATGAGTGCTAGTTGCGTGTTTACCTGAGCAAGGGATATCCAAGATGGTCCAAGATTCCTTTCTCTCTTCACGGTGAGCACAAGACACTGGGCCCAACTCTGACGTGAATCTTGCTTTCAGTATCACATGAAGTCTGCTGTTTTACAGTACTGATTATTTGATCATGAAATTTCCTGTGAGACTTCGTTAATCATCCCTTCTTTCGTAATTACAGATGGGCTGGGCATGGGATCCTTTGCTACGTCCAAGGGAACTAACGATCAAGATGGAATCAATTTTGGTAACTGTTGGATGCATTAATTATTGAACATTAATAGATTTCCCGGCAGAGCAAACCAGCACAAGGCATTTTTTTGAGGTAGGTCTCATTCCGTTTGGCACACTGAAGAAGACTTGGAAGTTGCCCTATTATTTTAGTGCGCCACATCAGACCCAGTAGTATAGTTTTTTAATATACGTATGAAAATATAGTGTATATATATATATATGTATATATATATATGTATATATATATCTGTATA
>NC_087210.1:37746699-37766699 GCF_015104395.2 Macrobrachium nipponense | reverse complement strand
GGTCAAGTTTGTTGTTTTGGACGGCAGATGCCCGGAGGGCTCAAGCGATGCCCTACAGTACTCCAACCCCCCTGCCCCTGCCACCAAACCTCCAGAGACACTTGGAGGTGGATCCTCATCTAGGATGTGTGCTGCTTTCAGCCTGTCAATCGAGACTTGGGTAGTTCTCCTTCCACTGACATTATGGTAGCACTTGTCTCTATGCTACAGAATTTGGTGAGGTCCAGAGTAGGCTAGGGAGGGTGGCCGGACAGACTGCCCATAGAGTGCTTCCACCGGCAACACATTAAATGCTGCACGTGGGGCTGTTCAAAATCTGAATAAAATCCATGGCAACTCTTTTCACCACCTCCTGTCTCGACATTTGGCGGTGAGTGCTACTTTCAGGGAGTGGTGGAACCACTCTATCATACCATTTACTTTTGGGTATGCTACCGAGTGTTTTATTTTTGTCCTGAGGCTGCATGAGTTCCTTAGGGTAGAAGTGAAATTAGGCCCCCTATCACTGGTGATGTACCGAGGGACTCTGTGCTGACTGGTCCAGTTTATTATAGCATACATGCAACTTTCCACTGTCTGCTGTTTGACAAGTATTTCGTCATGCCATCTCGTATTCCCATCGATGATTGTGAAGTGGTATCTGTAGGCCTCGGAAGTGGTAGGGGTCCAACAATGTCAACATTTGTGTGTGCAAGGCATCGCTCTGTTGTATTGAATCGTCCTCTTCCTGACTATATGCCTCATGACCTTGGATGTTTGGCAGGGGAGACATTCTCAAGCCCATTTCTTGGTGTCTGACTTCATGGTCCATGAGATGTTTCGTTTGGACAGGATACGGGCAGTGGAATGGCTGGACAGGTGTGACAGGTGTTGGGCAAGACTGAAAGCCTTCTCCCTTAAGGCCAACGGTAAGTAAGGCCGAGGGCATCCGGTACATGTTTTGCAGGTGATGGTCGTCTCTCCATTGTCTATGGCAAAATCCCTCCACATGAGGGTAGGACTTTCCCGATGAAGTCACTGCAGGTCCATGTCATTCTTCTGGGCTGCTGCGATCATGGGATATGATATCCTGATCTGCACATCATTGATGGTATTTCTGGAAAGGGTGTCTGCAACGTTGTTGGAAGAGCCTTCAGGTACCTGATGGTGCAGGAGAACTTGGATATTGCAGACAGATGATGCTGCTGCTGCTGCACCATCCAACAGTCTCCATTTTTGGTGAAGTCATGGACCAAGGGTTGATGGTCGATTTGCACCGCGAACTGCCTCCCCAGAGCGTGTCAGAAGCTCGGTCAAACTTGGATTATTTCTGTTCGACTGGGGATAGCTTTCTGCTAAAGAAAGCCAATGGCTGATGACCTTCGTCTGTATCTGCTAGAGTATTGCACCCATTGCTGTGTTACTTGCATCAGTTGTCAGGGTCAGGGACCTATGGGATAGAGGAAACATTAGTGTTACTGTGGAACTCTGGGCTTTGTTGGCTAATTGAAAAGCTGTCTCTTGTTTGTCAGACCAACAAAGATTTTGGTTTTTCCTTGAAGCATTCATATAAAGGGGACAAGATTTCAGGTAGGTTGGGTATGATTGGTGGTGATAGTTGATCATGACAACAAATTCTTGGATTGCCTTGATGGTGTTTGGTCTTGGGAAATTGACGATAGCTTGAACCTTTGTCGGGAGGGGTTTGACTCCTTCATGGCTTAGTTGATGGTCAAGAAATTTTACAGTACTTATCTCCTATTCACATTTATCTTTCCGCACTACTAGCTCCTTTTCTCTAAGTTTCTCCAGGACTTATCTTATGTCCTTTATGTGGTTTGTAGTTAGGGCTGAATATCAGGATAACTTCAACATAAATGACTTGGCAGAGTAATTCTTCCAGCATCTCGTCCATGAGGCATTGGAAGGTCACACCAGCAATTTGAAGACAGAAACAGCTGTAGTTGAAGGTGTATGTCCCTAAGGGAGTTATGATAGCTTTTTTTTATATCTTCCTTTGCTACTGGGACTTGATAGTACCCCTTCAGCAGGTCAATTTTTGTGAATACTTTGGTGCCTTCTAGCTGGTTTGTTATATGTCGGCGATGTTAGACGGCGTATCCGTCTGGTTTTGTTTTGACATTGAGTCGTTGGTAGTTGCTGCATGTGAAGTGGGGATACCCACGAGCTAGAGGCTTTCTGGCAAATTCCTGCCCTTTCCATGTCTTAGATTACTTACTTGATGTAGACTAGTAGGTCGTGCTGGAGGACTTCTTTGAATACTTCGGGAAATTCCTGAGGGAGGCAAAAGATCTCTGGTCCCGAGCTGTGGTGCTATAGGGCAGTGTCTCTGAACCAGACTGTCTTGTACATCTACCAGCATGTTGTGGGTTTTCAGGAAATCTGCTCCTAGTTGTGTGATTGTGGCATCTGCTATGATATATGTCCAACTTTATGGTTTGCTGTTGAATGATAACTTCAGAGTTCTTTTGCCAAACATTTTAAGCAGTGCACTGCTGACAGTAGACACCTGGAGAGTGCTGGAGGTGGGGTTGAGGTGTTCATGTGGGATGGCTGGAATGAATGACTTGCATGCACCTGTGTCGACGAGGAACTGTGTATTGGGCATATCATCTGTGATGTAAACCATGTCGTGTTTTCACTTCTACCTGGAGGAAAGACAGCAAAGGGTAGACTCCTTCTCCTTTACGAGGCAGCCAGTCTGCTCATTGCTGACAGTTATTTGCTTGGGCTCCTGCTCTGGCCCTATTGCAGGGCTTTCGATAGCAGGCAGCCATTCTTGCATTTCCAGGCCTCTCACCCGAATCTCCAATGGTAGAAACATAGACCCTTCAGATGTTCTTTTTTGGTCCTATTTTTGTTTGTCTTCCTTCCTGTTGTTTCAAAAGCGGTATATGGGAGTAATGGGGCCCTCTTGACTCACTGTCTGGTTCTGTGTTGCATTGATGCTGTGGTTGTGGGATGCTGCAACTACAGGTGGTTTAGTGGGTTCTAATGATGTCTGGGCCAGATGAACTGCATCTACCATTCCCAGGAATTTGTCGAGTGTCATGTAAGATGTGTTTGGTATTGTGGCATCTGTTTGCCATGGCAATTTCGTCAGCAGGACCTCGCTTACAAGGTCTCGTGTCATTTATGGTCAACCACCCGTGGTGGGGATCGTTATTAGCTGTCATAGTTGTTTGGAGACGTGATGGCTGTTGGTCTCCTATTGCTGATCCTACATTGTCAATGAATTTCCTAGCTCTGAGGGCAGGGGGCATGCTGAAGGACGACGTCAATTGTGCTTTCAACATCTCGTATATGACTGTGGCCTATGACTTAGCTAGCCATTCTGGGATTTGTTCGAAGACATCGTCCAGCTTTACTTGATGATGAAGTGATCACCTTGGATCTGAAGATGATCTTCATTCTGAAGAACAAGACCTCTGGGTTGTGCATCATGAATGGGTGTTGCTGTGGAATTGTCACTGGTTAGGCTGGTGGTGTCGGTGTCCACCAGTGTGGAGACAAGGTAAGTAAGAGGCAGCATCTGGATACACTGATTTAATGTCACAAATTTCTGACGAGGCATGGACTTCAGTGAACCGAAAGGTAGCATTAAGCAAGACAGGCATAATTTTACAGTCAGGTGTGTTTGCTCACACCTAGAAAAGTTGATAATTCTTTGTACAAAATAAGGAAAGTTTGGTTTCACAAATGAGATACATACACACTGCAGTCCCTGCAAATACACGAAAATAACTACCTCAGCCGTCTGTCCTTGGTTTGTGTTTTCTGGGGAACTCGATGTTCTGTGGCAGGTTAAGTTTGTTGTTTTGGATGGCAGATGCCCAGAGGGCCCAAGCGAGGCCCTACAAATACCAATTTTGCTTGATATGCAGTATTGATAATTTATGTGAACTTCACACGCAAACTTACGGTAGAAAACTGATGTTTGTTGAATAAACATGGGGAAAAGGTTCATGTTGGAGGCTTCATTATTCAAGTGATTTTAAAACTGCCGCAACTCAATCCATGGAGTGGGTCTCACTTTGCTTGTAGAGTAATTCTTTAAAATTGATCTTAATTGATAGGCGTCCTGGATGCTAATCAATTGGGCTTTTATTTTATTTAATTTCTCTTAATGTGTTAAGGTCACCATTAGTTAACAAGTGCAATTTCACAACCCCAACACCACTCTCTAAAGTTGTATTTCAGTAAATGGGTAAATGGGTTACATTCTTGGCTTTGTCATAGATTATGGCCACAGTAACCTGTAGTCACTCAAGGAAATTATCAATGTAAAAATCTGAATGTGGTTCTATTAGAGAATGACAACAGAATGGGGCATCCAATATCTTGATGTTCTCCTATTAGAGAATGATAACAGAATGGGGCATCCAATTTCCTATTAGAGAATGACAACAGAATGGGGCATCCAATATCTTAATGTTTTCCTATTAGAGAATAACAGAATGGGGGCATCCAATATCTTGATTTAGAGCACAGCTAAAGTTAATGTTCACTTTGTTTGGTTTTAAATACAGCCCTCCACAGGGATGATTCACTCTCTGGCGGGCCCTTGTACGTTTTCAATATAAGTTGCTTTTTATATTTATAATTCTTATAGTGTTTTCTCGTTAGTATCCTAGCTCCTGCAGAATTGGAGTGTCTTTTGTTCTTTTTTAAATTTGCTTTCTTCTTGTATGATCTTCACTTCAGGTGGTATTTTGTTGTCTAGTCTTTGTGCGCAATGTTCAAATGCTCTCTCGCCTACCTTTACAATTGGTTCTAGGTTCAAATATCCTAATTGTCCGATTACTATATTCATTTCAGGTCGAAAGAAGCTTAAGCAGTTTCTCAGATATGTTGGTTCACCATATTTTAGTGTCTCAAAGATGTAAGAAGTATTTTGTATTCTATTCTTGCTTTTACTGGGAGCCAATGTAGCTCAATTAGTGCCGGTGTTATTCTGTCACAGGAACGTAATCCTTTTACATAAATCTTGCAGCTCTATTTTGCACTCCTTGCATATTTCTTAGTGGGCAGTTATAGAGACCGCAGTTAATAGCGATGCAGTAGTCGATCCTAGAAAGTATTTGGTTACAAATTGCTGTTATCAGAGTATCTTCATCATTTATTATCAATAAATATTCCTAAGTTCCTCACTGCTACTACAATGTTTATTGATGACGGATCAATAGTTATTCTTTTGAATTGTTCATATTTTTGTAGTGCACTGTCAGATTATCTATATTAATCTATATTAAGTTTCGTTTTCTTGGGCGAAATTATCAGCATCCAGTTTATACCTGACTTTGTGGTTGTTCAGAATTCTAGATAATTCAGTTCTGTAAATGCCAAATAGCAGTGACCCGAGACGCTGCCTTGGGGCACTCCTTTTGTTAGGACTTTTTCTGATTTCACATTTGAGAACCACTGTAGTCTTCCTGTTTATAAGTAGCTTTTGTACCATTTGAGTAGATCATCTTCAATGCCTACTGCTCTCATCTGAAGCGGCAGATTGTGGTCAAGTACATAGGACGAGCATACCCAGGATGTTACATTTTCCATTTCCCATAATATTTACGATTTACTTTATAATTGCTCACAATGTGTCTTTGTTGATTTTTTTCCCTGTAAGCTGACTGATCATCCGGTATAATGTTGTTTTAAGTGTTTCCATGTTTGTTCGTGAACTACGGTTTCCATTAGTTTTGAAAAGTACGATATCTTCGATATTGGCCTATGGAAGCTTAGATTTTCTTTACCTTTTCCTTTGTAGGCCTTCTTTTATTATATAAGGAAGCTTTTCCATTGTTTGTGAAGGATGCCTGTCCTAAACTCATTTGTACAATATCAAAATACAGATCCCGCAACTTCAGCATAGGTTTTTGCCTCGTTTTACATCTCTTGGGAAACTAGCCATTTTCACAGTAGGCGTTTTTTGTTGTTGTTACTCTTCTCATCGTTTTTTCAGTCCTTCAAATATACTGGATTTTGCGGTTTCTCATTGATCACTGAGAGATCAGGAGGGACTGCCTTTTCTAAACTAAAGTTATCAGCCAGGTTTTTGTGGTCACTATACTTACACCAGGTAGATTTTTGTTTGTTTGTATGGTGTTATTACGTTGCATGGAACCAGTGGTTATTCAGCAACGGGACCAACGGCTTTACGTGACTTCCGAACCACGTCGAGTGTGAACTTCTATCACCAGAAATAACTTTCTTGATTCCCATATTCCGGCTAAATTGTCGTGGAGTTTTTGGTGGAATTTTCCTCTCCATAATATTTTATTGTAATATATTTTCTTGGTCTTCATAATAAAGTCGTTGCACTGGTTTCTGGATGTTTTACACGGGGACCTGTTTTCATTACTTCATGATTCTTTCGACCTTTTCCATAGCTCTCCATTTTTCTTTTCTTTTCCTTAGCTGCCCGTAATTCACTGTTAAACCATTTGTCATTTTTTAAAAACTATTATTTGCCTTGTAACTTCTGGACATTTATCATTGAAGCTTGAGGCCAATATGCTTTTGCTATAGACTTATCAAGCTTATATATACCTGGCCGCCTGTCAAGGTATTCCTCAAATTACACCTGCACCTCCCGGCCTGTTTCTCTTTATGCTCTCGACAATAAATTCATCAGCTTAAAAGTTGGTTTTGTTTATGCAAGCGATAGCTTTTTTTCCCAGTGCATAGGCTTTCCAGATTTATAACTAAATTTAACTAGTTTATGTATTGGAGAGATCACGCATCATTCAGGCTCAACTTGTAGTATGTCGCTCACCATCTCGTTCTTGTTTTGTATCACTAGGTCAATGGTATGGTTTAATAATGACGTGGGTTTTCTCACAAAATTTACAAGGTTGTGGCTCTTCAGTAACTCTAGCAATTCTTTGACACAATTGTCATCGTTATCATTTTAAATGTAGGCTGAAATCACCACAAATCAGTTAACATGTTTAGGGTGTCACTGAATTCAAAGAACGATCTCTTACTAAGTGTGCTGTGCGGTTTGTAAACTTATGACTTGCATGCATAATTTTAATGATGTATTATTATAAAATGTACTGAACACATTTTTTCATAGTATTACAAAATGAGTACTGAACACATTTTTTCATAGTATTACAAAATGTACTGAACACATTTTTTCATAATAGATACTACTTTGTATAAATTTTTTTTTTTTTTACCGAGATTTCCACTCCACCATTTTTGCTTTCTCTTGGTATGGTGAGTTGTGAGACTCAGGCTACATTTCTCTTATTTTGGAATGCTCACTTTACATTATTGCTTAACCAAGTCTCCGTTAGCATACATATATTTAGATTGTGAGCATTTGAAAATTTCTAAGTGTTGGTTATTTTTCCCACGGCCTGTATGTTTGTTAGATTGTATTGGTCAAAGCTATGATCAGTATTATTTTTCACTTTGGACACATGCTCTATATATATTGTGAACTTATTGCCATCGTGTGTTTTATGTCTAATATCTCTGTAACCTTTCTTTACACATTTTTCACACTTAAGGATGACACAAGTTGCTGGGTATTGCAAGATATACTTGTTTAACTTTTTTGCAAACTTGTAGAGAATCTCTTTTATATGTACTAGCTTGATTGACTATGTCACTTACTTTATAAAGTAATATAACAAGATTTATTTCATACTAACTTCATTGTTTTTTAATGATAAAAGGCAGCCCTCTCAATATACGTAAATTATAAAGACACTTCATCCTATTTTATAAATTATATAAATGAAACTTCATTCTATTTTATAACCACAGCCTCTTCGCTCTACAGTTAGTGGCATTTCTACACAACCCAGATAAAAACTTCACTGCTTGAGTCAATCAGTGGGAAAGAGACAGGTCGTAACCTAATATTTCTTCGTATACTTGACGTAAAAATTGCAGTAATCCAGAAACAGACCCTTTCAATACAGTTAAAACTCATTTTACGACTACTACTGTCAACTGAAATAGTGGAAATAAGGCATATTTCATATATAATGGTATATTTCAATTTGTTAACTGTGCTATATAGATGAATTCAAATAAAAAGTACAATAAATTTTTTGCATAAACTTTCACTAAATTAAATCTGATAACATTTTGAACTTACTATTAATGACATGGCATATCGTAAATAAACACTTATTTAAAGCAAGAAAAGTTGAAACAAAATCGACAATTCCTTTTTCCAACAGCAATGGATAACATACAAAAAATTCCAAAAAATATATATTACATATATATTTAAAAAAAAGTTTTTTTTTTCAACTTCATATTTGTAAATCCACTGACAAAAATGAAATTAACTAAAAAGGAAGGTAATTTTGAACTCTTAAATAATAACGGGCCTAAACATTTGTACATTCATAATAACATATATTTCAAATCTAAGAATAAGTCTCAGTCAATACAAACTGATGTGCTTTATTTTTTGTACAAGAGAAGCCACTCACTCTCACGCTCTCTATATGTAGTATCAAGAGGAAGAAAAAAAAAGAAAAAAAAAAGAACATTTACTAAGTCTATATGATGAAAATGTGAAAAAATATATATATATATTTATATTTTCCTTTCAATAAACCCTGGTACTGCTTCATAATAGATTAACCGTTTTCATCAAACTGAGCACATCAATTCACATTGTGAATATATAATATATGTATATATATAGCAAAGCATATGTCAAAAAATCTGTATAATAAAGTACAAAGGGGGTCTACTATTTACATTATATATTGGATGTGTGTGTATGCTGCTTTTCCAAACAATGCTTTTGGGCCCAGATAAATGCGACTGGAAATGACGAATTATTATTATTATTTACAAATACTCATGACAACATAGCACTGATAACTAGTAAAGGGGGGGGGGGGGGGAGATTCAGAGAAAACTGAGGTAGGTTTGTTGTTCGTAAGAGCTAAGAACAATACAAGAACCTACTCCATCCCATCGCCTCCAAACCCTACAACACTTTGACCGACCAGCCGCACTGACCTGAGAAGGGAAATAATGAACCATGAAAATGAACGAACTGAAATGCTTTTCCGGAAACTAAACCCAAGCTTTTCTCATGTATACATAAGTAGACTTGACAAAATGAGGTATCAGTTGGGATTCACAATCAAAGAACAAGACTATAAACGTCACAATACCACTATGGATCACCATCCAGTTTCCCAAGCTTTGACATACACATTTCGCTTTTTCTATTTACCAATAAATTTGCCGTTTGTCATGATCACCGATCCAGATTAAATTTTTTCTTCTACATACAAAAGTGAGCAATACAAAAAAGGGGGTTCTCTATAGTTTACATATACGGAGGCCTTAAAAAAAGTTGAGGGAAGTAATTATTTTATGTGCACTAACTTTAATTACTGACTTGAGCATTTCAGACATATGACGTAATTAAAAAATAGAGACGAATGCTCTGGCATAAAAAACCAGCCCCCCCAAATTTAGACGAATTACACTACACGAGTGTAGACACTCGTTTTTTTAACAAGCTGAATATGGCCTCCAAGCGATAATACTGTTACCTACCTACAAAGCCAAGGTTTCGTAAGAAACCACCAACAATGATAGTTCTTAGAGACTTTATGAAACAAAAGGCCAACTGCAGCCACGCTGCACCAGCCTTGCTAAACACACTCATATGTTGCAGAGCTCAAATCTTCTAACCCCGTCACATGTACACTTCTACTACTGGTCTAAAACTAAGTCGCGAGGTGTTTATAATCATTTAAATCCATCTTTTGACCCTCAAAAAGGATTCAAAAAATAATGCAACCCCGCCTTCTACATGTCTTTTCTTATCGACTGCCACTAGAACTAGAGAATCATTGGCCAAAATAATGACAAAATTCAAGTCTTCCCCTTTTTCTTCCTCAAAGGGTAAAATTGAAAAAGGGGCTGCAACACTTAAACACTAAAGAACCGATAATCTCTTAAAAAGATATACAATATAAATAAACTTCTCAAAACCGAATTGAAACAATTAAGAAAACTGTTGTATTCCGGCTTTTAAATATTTTCTAAATCCTTACGAATTACTTTGTATTTTCCCAGAAGATTCATGGGCAGGTCAAGACACAAAAAGAAGGGAAAAAAAAAAAGGTTAACTGGCATTACGTTTGACCCTTCAAAAGTAAGAAACTCATAAGGTCAAAACCAGACGAACATTCAAGTGAAAACTTAAAAAGAGATCATTCACCATTCATTCCTTCACAATCCATCTCGACCCTACGTAAGCATCTCTCTCTCACTCTCTCCTTTTCCTCTAACCTTGACGGCTCACTCACTGTACAATTCAACAATAAACAGAGTTTACGAAAGGATTATTGGATACACGACAGACACAGGCCACGCAACTTTGGTATCACACCTGAAAAAAATGTCAATGGCATCTGCATAATACCCCTCAAATACAGTACAAAAATTTCTGAAAACCTTTAATACCAAGTTTCTGAATACTCTTCAGACATAATTTTTACATTAGCATGACATAGAGTTCAATTTCTCCAATGCTAATCTGAGTACACAACAACTGAAATCTGTGTACACAACAATACCATTAAATTCCATGTCACGTTGTAAGCTTAAGTCCAATGGTGCATATGTACACTACTAACACTAATCTCTCCTACTTTACAAATCCTGTTCCTAGGGTTCCTCTGACTTTCAAATCAGAGAAGTTACATATTAACTTTTAGGGCGAATTTTCCTTCGATCCACAGAGCCACTTAATGCTACGTGACAACCATTTTAGCTTCAGGAACTTTTCAAGGAGCATCGAGGGCGATTAACACAATAGGCACTCAAAATATCACACATACAATAAAGGCTACTTTATTTTATACCAAAAGTTCCATAAAAATTGTTCAATTTTCTCTTTAAATGCTCCCTCTTTTGACAATAACATTATCACTATAACATTAACTATGTACAATATTTAATAAATCACAGTTCCTTACAACTAACTATACAACAGGGGAAGGTTATTTTCAAACTCAACTACATAGCGTTCTCCTTTGCTGGAGGTATTCGAGTTGTTTTCTTAACTTCTCCTTTTCTCTCATCAATCGCTGTTCGGTGACCTGGAGCTGTTTGCAGTGGAGGGCTGCCTTCTTCAGGATCTGAACCTTGGGTGCCTTTTCTAGGTCCTTCGTTTCAGGGACAAGGAGGCGAAGGTACTCGAAGGCATTACGCAAATCGACTCTCCTCTGCCTCTCGAGGGAGTTGTGAACAGACCGTCTTCCTTCGTCCGATTCACCGCGGTTCCTCCGTCTGTGTTTGGTCGTCTTCATAACCTGTAAGGGAAGCAAGACTATTAGCCTACATTGTTCATTAAGAAACGAAGGAAATCGTGGAAACGCTACAGTTTCACAACAATCCGGCCTAAGTTAATCCAAACAAAATGATGACTTTTAGGGAAGAATTGTTATAAAGCTACCTTTCCTCTCATGAATGTGGGCGTTTATTAAGACCTCACTAAAAGAAAATGACTATAAAATTCACCAAGTTAATCACCTCTGAGTGGTAGTCCCTCATCCTTTTTGTGTAGGCTGCAGGTTTTCCTTGAGTTTTGATCTTCACCGAAACAAATCTACTGTTAGTGGCTTCGTCAGCTTCATTGGGCACTAGACCAACCTTGTTGTTCTGACGATTTCTCATGGCGTGAATGCGGGCTTGGAGTTGGCGTTTAACGTCTGCAGAAATTTTGGACTGATCTTGATGCCTTGCGGTACCGGGCGACGATGAGGATGAGGCGGTAGCGGTAGGCATGGTCGGACAAGCCGTGTTGATGTTGAAGGCGGTTTTGATAATGTCTGACTGGTCATTGCAGGATACAACGTCAACTTCGTCTTCTGCAAGACATGATGATAAAAACTTAGAAAAGTTCCATATTAAACTTTAAAGAATGGTCGACGTTTGTAATAATACAAGAACAACATGGGCATGTTCAAATAACATTAAAATTCTAATCCTCATCCATAATTCATCTCTCGAGACCCTGACACTAAATTCATATCTTCAAAATTAATTTCATGTAACTTACCAATAAGGCTCCCCCTTGGAGAAAAATATAACTTTTATATAAACTACCCAGAGATAAATAGGGACAGACTAAAGAACTTTCTTCTCGAATACTTTTAAATAAACACTTCTTCCTTCGCTTTCCGAACCCCCTTCGCCAATCCCACGAGCCCCCACCTAAAAATCCCTTAGGGCATTGTTGAGGAAGCGCGTAGGCAGACCACTGGTAAGTCAAGAGCCTTAGAGAATGCGTTCCTGACATACCAGGGGATTCTAACCCCCAAAGCCTTAGCATTCCCAGCCAATACCTAGTTACAGGCACCGAAGTAGGGAGGTTGGCACCAGTCCCTGGCAAACGCTATTGGCAGACCCTAAACTTCAAAGCCGTGTGGTATAATTGTCTATTTTTTATCTGATCCCCTGGCCCAACCCCCTACCTGCAAAAAAGTTATGGAAGTAAGGAGTCTCTTTAGGTGAATAATAGTTTATCAGTTAGTCCGGGGGCCACTTAGAGAGAGAGAGAGAGATTGTACTCGAAGAGTGTAAACAAGAATATGGGGGATGCTAGCCAATGACGTGACTAAAACTGGATGTTAACTACGAAGCGACTGTCTGTGTGAGTGTGAGTGAGCGTGCGTGTGTGTGTGTGTGTGTTGTTGAGGGAAGAGAATGCATAGAAATGTGGGAGGGAGAACAGACAGTGGAGGAGATAGAGGGGGGCAGGAGACAGTAGAGGGGATATATAATTTGGCACTAAATACCAGGATGCTAAGTTAGCGCTGGCACCAGTAAAGCCAGACGACCACGGTGCCAAGATTGTGAGAGCACTTCTCCGAGACACAAAACATGGGGAAAGGGAAAGGGAAAAAAAATCGTCTGAGGAGGAACGGAGAAGGAGGAGGAAGAAGAAGAAGAATGAAGAAAAGGGAGCAGGAGGAGAGTTGAATTTCTGTGGCGGTGCAGGAAGAAACTCTAAACGATTTTTAACGCTAGATCAAAGAGTGGATAGGGATGGCACCAATACCAGGTGTTCGTAAGGGGTCTTTTACCATAGTTAAGAAACGCTTCCCTGACCGACGTAGTTTTGACAGAATTCGCGCGCCTTCTAATTACACAGCTGAGGATCAAATTACGGAGATCACACATTTTCCAATCAAGGGAAACTAATGAATATCCCATTTATTCATAATATACCATTCAAAATCTTTAATGTCCACTGCTTTCTTTACCGACTTTCTAGAATGATCTAGAAGGAACCTATAGGAAAGATGGTTTTGTAGACTGCCTATATTGAACGAACTGGACGGGGAGGATAACCTACACATATCCGAAACGCTGATTTACAAGAGAAACGGCACCGAACGACAGGTAGAAATGGGGGATGTACACTTCTGGTTTCGCTAAGGATAATGTATTCAATGAAGTAAAATAAAAAGAAGTTATAACCAAGCAGACTATCAGTCAGTCAGATATTTCTCATTTCTATCTAAAACGGAATAATTTTACAATGTCTTATCAAAACTTGATAATCGCTTAAGATGAAAATTTCCATTTATAGAAATATATGTATATAACTTTGGTACCTCTATTTAGAGAGAGAGAGAGAGAGAGAGAGAGAGAGAGAGAGAGAGAGAGAGAGAGAGAGAGAGAGAGAGAGAGAGAGAGAGAATATTCCTGGCTCCCTTACTACAGCTTTCTTTCCCCTAACCTATTCCCGTAGACCTACACACCCCTAAAGAAAAAGCACAATTTCTCAATCCACGAAGCAGACTCTGGTAGTACTACAAGGCCAAGGAGGAGCAGGGAAAGGAGAAAAGGGTGACTAATTCTAAACAGTGCAGAGGTGGTATGCGACATTTGTACTCCCTTTTTGTATTATAAGCAGCTGCGCGAGCAACAACGCCCGCTTGCTGACGAGACTGACTCGAAATGCATTGAAAGGAAAACTGAAGAGAACATTGCTAGTATCCTACGAACATCGCCTAGTCAACTTCTACGCTATGAAACTTATTTTTCTCGTTAACTGCCTAGCGAATATCGCATTCTTTCTCCCACCATCGCCCATACCTTCCCTGCGGTTTTGAGTGTATTACGAAGGCCAAATTCCAACAAGGGTATTAAACAATGGGGATGCCTGGTGACACGAAACAATAGGGCGAAGAGGGTCAAAAGATGAAAATGAATATGGCCGACTATGTGGGCGAGCGCGCTCACTTGACTCCACCCTAGCTGGTCTTCACAATCAAAACATCAACAAAATACAAAACTACCCTGTCTATTAAATATTAAACTCCATAGTTTCGAGTTCATACTGGTCTGCTTTCCCCCCCAAAACATATCGTCGTCTCCCTCCCGTCTATCGGCCCCGCTTCCTCTTCAATTGTCTAGTCTCAAGTCCGTTAGTGCCGCGGCCAGCCAAGGAAGGTATCAACGAGACGGGGTCCGATACCCGCCCCATCAGACAACCCCCCCCCCCTCTCGTTGATACGGGGGGAGGGAGGGGGAGGAAGAGGATGATTGACAACCCAACAAACGATCCACAAAATTCCGTTCTTTACATTTTACCCATCTCGGTGTAAACAACAGTTATTATTGACATAAAACACGGCTGTTATAGGGAGGTTGCTAAAATAAAGTAAAAATTGGTAAAATTAATCACTAATAAAAGAGATTTAACTGAAAATTTTAGTATCCCCATATGCAGTTCACCACAGTTAATAATACTTCTTGTTCGCGCTTTACAGTTCAGATGTTCAAGTTAAAGAACTGTCTTGACATCAAAACCAAGGACTAAAAGTCCTCATACACAGAGCAATTAGATCATGACCTACCACAAGCGCAGAAAGCCTAAGGCTCCACAGTATAGACAAACCTGAATATATAACAAAAGATTGTACAGCTTTCGAATCTTGTCATTCAGTGAAAAGGGTGCGAGAAAAGATTATGAATATGAATACCTAGATAAATAATTACTAAAAAAGCTTATTATTCTTGAAAAATTCAAAGTTTCAAAATAATGAATATACTCTTAATACATCTGTACAGGCTAGGAAATATTTTAATTACACAAACAAATCTAACAATCTCAAAAACTCAATTGTCAATTTTGGAAAACGTAAAGCCCATATGAGTATATCCAAAAACCACCCTCCCCTTCTGGCAACACTGCGAGCGGTGACCGTTAGTTTACGGATCTCTCAATAGATGGCGCGAGGTGTATCTTCAATGGGTCAGTAGCTGGCATGAATACTTGGGAGGCGAGGAGGGAGAGAGGGGATGGGGGGATTTTGGATGGGAGGATGGGTAGCCTGTCAATCTAACATTCCGATACTTGAATTACAACCACCATACGGGGAGGGTAAAAGCTGGCAAAATTAAATTTTAAGTTAAGTAGGGAAAATATATTAACGTGGGAAAATGACTGGGAAATAAAATACAGATAGATAAAAGCAAACACACGCTAAACTGAAACGCCGTTGAATCTACTGGTTGCTAAGTAAGAGGTCCAATATGCATTATGCAATTTAACGACAGTTAACTGTAAAAAAATTGCTTTAAGCGCCCTTATAAAATAAATGTCTATTAATAGATACTTAAATGGACAAATGGTTTCTTACCAGTATCTGACGGAGTGACGATGCCTGGTATGACATTGCCATCGGGTTCTGGAACTCTGCCACAATAATTATGTTCACTGTTGACAGATGGGGCGAGTTGGGCACTACTGGATTCGACGAGGCCCCTGAAGACAACGATGTTTCCGTACCGTGCTGCACTGTTTGTGCTTCTAGGCCAACTGTTGCTATTGTGATCGTCTACGTCGCCGTCACTATCCGTTCCTGAAGGAGTGTCAGGCATGTTATCCTCAGAATCCTCGTCGTCTGATGCTACTTCGTCAGGTCGAAGGGCTTCTCTGAGGGCAGCATCGGCTGAGCATTCAGAAACTTGGCGTTCTTTCTTGGGAACTTCCAACAGGGAAGGACAACACGTCCCCCCACCCCACATGATGTCTCGTTTTAAGGACTCTGAGGGGGCTGGGGCGACAACAGGGGGCCACCAGGAGAAGCAGTTAGACCCCCAACTAACCTCCAAAGAGCTGTCTGTCAGTGGAGTGGATTCCAAATCGGACAAAATGTCACTGATGTCCGAAGGCGGCGTGGCAGAGGGGGATTCCAAAATTTCTGGAATGACAGCAACCAGTTCGTCTAAGTCGTGTTCCGTGGGTGGAGAGTGAGGAGGCGTGGGAGGAACACCCAAATGGTAATGGGCAGCATTACTGCTGATAACATTATTACTGCTAACATATCCCATTTCAGGCGTGAACATCAAGTTTGTGCTGCTGTCAGGTAGAGCCTCCTGGTTACTCAGAACCAGGGCTTTATCGCTTTCAATGTCGAATTTATTCCAAATGTCGTCTGGAACAGCATGGTGCTGCAGTTGCGTTGGACTCAAACACTGGTCTGACATCATGTCAGGGGCCGTCACCCACATTGCCATGACGCTTTGGCTGTGATGTAAGAAGACAGAAGCAAGCCGTTAATAAACTGACACAAAATATATTTACATAAGTAATTAAGCTACTCTGACTGTCACACTCAAGATCGCCTGTCAAAATCTGATACTACGACCAATTGAGCTTTATATAAACGTTAATGTTGGAACAGCTTTATCCAAGGCGAATCGTTCAGGAAAAAAAATTATTAAACTATGTAAACATAAGCAAAGGACCACTATTAATAACATTAATTTATTAATATAATAATACTGAACACTTTAAGAAATACTAACAATACCAAATATCGAACATACAAAGTGAAAAGAATCAAACTATTCTAGTAACATCAATAACATCCCACTTCCCTCGGAAATAACTTCTAAACGCTATAATACCTATACAACAAAACTTCCTTTCAGACATCACCCCTAAATCCTGTCACTGACCCACATTCCTACTAATCATGAATGGCAACTCTTAAGACTGAGTCACACTCATTCATTCATTCAGCCAATTCGACTTGTAAACAACGTTCTCTATCTCTGGTGCGACTTCCGCTTGGATTCAAGGAGATAATTGGTTGCATAACTGCCAATACTCAGTCTGAAAAATTCCCTATAACGGTGATCATTAACTACTGAAGGAAAGATGGAGCTTAAAACACTATTCACTATTCAATGCTCATTTAAATAATTACTAAAACAAAATGCATGACTCACAAAAATCCAGAATGGCTTTTTCCACAACGAATGTAAAAGTTTTGAAATACTAAACGTTAAGTTGGAGCCAGCAATAACAACCAAAAACTCTCCGGATTGTAAAGCAGTATACAGCATAAAAAAATTCCAAATAATAAATGTAGTCAAAGTCGAACAAACAAAAATGTATCAATCAAGTATGTATATGTATGTATCAGGATTGAACCCAAGTTTGATCCTAATGCGTGTCAGAAATTAATTTCAGTTCTATACGTGATTATCTATCGATCTATATATATATATATATATATATATATATATATATATATATATATATATATATACATATATATATATATACATACACACACATGTGCTCCTGGGCCAAAGCTAATAAAAAAATTAGGCCTCGAGGTTAATACATGGAACCAACTACTTAAGGAAGTGTGTGTGTGTGTGTGTGTGTGTGTGTGTGTGTGTGTGTGTGTGTGTGTGTGTGTGTGTGTTACTTTCGAGTACAAGCAAGCTAAGTACCAACATCGCTAACCTAAGGGATGATGTTAAGACACCCGTCATAATAGCCTTCCAAGACACAGCCACAAACGGAGAGTGAAATAACGCCAAACACGCCTTCCCGTGCTTTCAATGTGCAGCATAGTTCACAATGTGGTCGGTGGCTGACTAAAAAAGAATATAATATATATATATATTATATATATATATTATATATATATATATATATATATATATATATATATATATATATATACTATATATATATATATATATGTGTGTGTGTGTTTGTGTCAAACATTTTCCTTGAAGTTTAAGCACTACTAAGTATATAGCAAGGAGAGAGAGAAAAAGATCGCTCACTACACTCCATACGGAAACAAAAAACCTCCCCATCTTAGTACAGGAAGTTGGACGGATGGACACCATACCTTGTATGTCAAAGTCAGTCAACCACCTCCCCTTCTCTTGAATATGAATACGCAAAAAATCACCCTCATATGAGCCTTCTACTGATGCTGCTTCGCTTCCCCTTCTCTCTCCCCTCTTATGGCCTACGAAAATAAACTCACTGCAATGGCATTCTTTCTCCAACATCACACTAAAGTCAAACTACCACACAACCTGGGAAAAGTACGAAAAACAAAGGCTAAAAATTTCCCCTAAGCTTTTTAGGCCAAGCCTAAAACGAAGTACAATCCGCACTGATCTATAACTTTATATACCTATCAAAATGTGGAATTAATTTTTAAAACTCACACACACTAACGTCGGGCTACACTTCACTTGAAGTGTTTCTTCAAAACATAATGTACTGAACGGGTTTATTTTTGATATTTTAATTTGGGTGATAAAACATTAGGCTGTGTCTAAGGGGCCGAACCTAAGAAGATTGTTTGAAAACGAATGATTTATTGTTGCCTACACACTCAAACCATAAGGCATGTCCATTAAATCCTTACACTCAAAGTGTATGTCCATTGAATATTACTATATCACAGAATACCGGTACCTGACTACCTGTCAAAGCCGAACAAAAGCTATACGATGTCATTTTTCTCCTACATTATATAAAAAACGCACAGTAATTCAATTATTACTATGCGAGTTGTCAACAACAGAGATATCATTTAGCAACCAATGCAACGCCTAAACATTTCTTTAAAAAGCTACTATTTTTCCTGGCTCACAAGTGTCACACTCGTGCAAAAAAATAAAGTTCACAAATTAAGGATACTGCATTAAAAAAACAAATACCACACAACCGTATGGGCTACACACCTTTCACTAAATATCTCCCGTAATGATGTCAGGCACTGTACAATAGAAAAAATGTCTTGAAATTTGCTTCAAGTAATCCAATCAGAGCGAAATGTGTTGTGTTCACAACCACACAGAGTACGTCTTTTCACACTAGCGTCTACGAGATAACTAAACACTTTTTCGTCAGTCACTGGAGAATAGGCGCTTGCCAGTGTCTAGGATAAACGCTCCGCCCACAAAAACGTCATTACTTTGAACTCCGCCCCCCATCATGACGTCATTAACCGAGGGAGACGTCTGACCCACGTCTATGCTAAAGTTGAGTTGCCAAAATGTTGAAACATACATTTCTGTATTTCTGATCAACATTAATTTTTGTCATTAAACGTACGATTGCATTATAAATAATATTAGTTCCTTTCTCTAAGAAAACAAACATCGACAACAACTTAATGTTGTCTCAGCAGGCAGAACATGAAGGGAACTAGTTTCTTTAGCGCATTACTGCTTTAGTGGATTTAATGGACTGTCTACTACAACTGTTACGATTACCTTCATACATTAGTAAACAGATTCGTGGAAGGCGAAGCTCTGCTTTCACACATTAACCTCCATGATCGAATTCTATGAAATGTCAACAGCCTAAGAGAAGGTTAAAGATTCCTCTGAGAAAAGTTAAGCCGGTATTGCCAACCTGATTACTTTAAAAGGTTTCCCCCATATCTATAACTTAGAGAAAAAAGAAAAGAAAATAAAATACAATAAATTCTGGGATAGACACATTTGGCAATAATAGAGTATTCAAGAGAAACAATCACGAAATACGTAAGAGCGTGCATTCATATTAGCAAAATTCGCACGAATGCATATATATTATAAATTATATAAATAAAAAATATATAAAAATATAAATATATACACACTATATATATATATCATATAATATATATATATATATATATAGATATATTATAATATATTCATATAGA
>NC_087210.1:37684199-37741699 GCF_015104395.2 Macrobrachium nipponense | reverse complement strand
CAAATAACATCTAAATTTTTTAACTTTGCTGTAGGTATATTGTAAACAGTGGCAGATTATGACAAACTAGTGGGGGTACTACTTCAGAAAATTTTTAAACATTATCTTAATACGTACTATGTAAAACGAAGAACACACACACAAAGAAAAGCCTTGATCCATTAACTTAAAAAAAAAAACCCTTGATACATTCATTTGAAAATGAAATTCATTCTTCTAGCTTTATTTTGGGCAAAAAGGTTACTTCAGAAATTTTTTGGGCATTATGTTAATACCGAGTAAAACGAAGAACATACACGCGCGCGCACATACAAAGAAAAGCCTTGATCCATTAATTTAAAAAAAAACCTTGATCCATTCATCTAAAAATGAAATCCATTCTTCTAGTTTTATTTTGGGCAAAAAAATTAATAACTTTCTCTTTGATTTCTGGATGACTGCTGAGGAAACTTTTCTCAATTGAAATCATTTCTTATAAGAAAAAAAATCAAATTACACTGTATACTGTTAATAAATTTTGATTGAAAACAGGGGGTGATGCAGTTCCAGTATGTCTGTACACAAGCTGCACGATTGTAAATTAAATTTGAAAATCATAATGACATCTTAATTTGAAGATCAACTGGGCACACAAGTTGAACTATATAATACTAGGAAGTAAAGTCGTGCATGTGCCTTTTGTGCCTATACTGGGCATAAAAATATGGTGTGTAAAGATAGCTGTTCAGTGTCTTAAAATATCCAAAATCTGCATTATCCGGACAATTTCTCAGAGTTGATGACTTTGCTTTAATTTTGTTTATTTTTTTGTTTGTTTGCATGACCCATAACTAAGTTCATCCTTGATGTAAATGATATCCATGACTGCTGTATTAACAGTTCTTTTTATGGTTATGTGCAGATAATTTGGACCCATGCAATGCCCTTGGTTTTCATCTCAACTGTATGCTCAAAAAAATGTCAACAGCCCCTTTAATGGTGGTCTAAACAACCACCCTGGTCATATACTCTTTCTTCCATCTTGCTCTCTACCTTTTAACACTGGATTCATAGCGTAACTGTAAGGGTTTTCTTATGTTACACCTTTCAAACATTTTACTGTCAATATCTGTTTCAACGCTAAATGACCTCATAGGTCCAGTGCTTGGCCTTTTGGCTAAATTCTACATTTGCTTCAACCATAATTTCAATGGGGATACATCCTAATCCAACCCACCAGACCCCATAACCTAACCTATTCTAGGGTGTCATACCCGGCCCTGGCCATGGGCATTAGACACCTGGACCCATCCAGATGTGATGGTGCAGCATGCTGACAAGCTGATCAAAGAGCTTCTACTGGGACACAGCCTATCCTAACATGCTGTAGGGTGCCATGCCCTAGAATCTAATGCCCATGGCTAGGTTGGAGTATGACACGCTAGAATAGGTTAGGTTATGGGGGTGGGGGGTCGTTTGGACGTATCCTTTTCAAATTATGGTTGAACTGAATATAGAATTTAGACCAAAGGCCAGGCAGTGGGACCTATGAGGTCATTCAGAGCTGAAACCGATATTGACAGTAAAAGGCCTGAAAGGTGTAACAAGAGAAAAACCTCAAAGTTACACAATGAATCAATTGTTAGGAGAGGGTGGAAAGTAAGATGGAGGAAAGAGAATATAAAAGGAGTACAGTGAAAGGAGCGAAGGGTTGCAGCAAGCAGCCGAAGACACTGCAAAAAAACCCTAAGTAATGCCTACAGTCCACTGCATGCGGTGCACAGACGGAACTAACCCCGTACGGTGTTGGGGATAAATTCCTATTGACCGAGATGGAGGCACATTTTTACATGATCTTCAATAAACTTCCTTAACCCAGTGACAAGTCAGTTGTGTTCTTCCCTGTATATAAAATCAGCAGACCAAGTGTTGCTTTAAGTGCTTTTCGCTCTACGTGTATTTCAGGTTCCATCATCTTCTCCAAACATAACCAGCCTGGCATTCTACATTTGTACTTATATTTGATGCATATCTTTAAAACCGGTGCCTTAACAGAGTAAAGTACAGGGATGCATCAAAACTTAACACAATATATGGTGCAAGGACCTTATTTGGGTGAGGGAGAGTCCATTCATCCTAACTAGACCTAGAAGACCATAGACCTTAAAAGTTAAACAAATCCCAACCTAATCTTGCACATCCGGTCCTCAGTGGCAAAGGGGAATGTCTGTCTGCCATAATCAAACTGAAAAAGCAACTAACTTGCAAGAAACACCCAGGTCCTTCAGATTGTAAATGAATGATGCTTCAAACTGGTCGAAAATGGTAGGTAATTACAAATATTAAAAATTGAAGCACCACAGGTATTTGTGAATACTAGAACGTACACTAGAAGTATTCATCTCCAAATACCCAAACTCGGAATAGAAAGCTTCCAAAACAATAATAGGTATGGACTTAGTAAATGATCCTAGCCTTCATATTTTAGTGGGTAAATATCAAACTTGCTTACTTGCCTCACTTATTCCCTATGGAAAGACGACAAAACCACTTTTAATATTCATCTAGTGTTCACTAGGAATTAAAAGTGGCTTGGTATTAGTATTTATTTATTATAATGTACTTAAAATCAAATAAAAGTTCCCATGCCTTATCCCTTTACATAATTTATTTTTTTTAAATATACCATATTCTTCCTACACTAATGCAGCATATATATTAATTTCATTATTGGCCAAGCAGTCGTATCCTATCCAATAATCAGTCTTATCTACCCACCGAATTAGGCTACATAAAAGTATGCCTGCCAACTTGTTAGCGATTGCACATGTACGGTCTTTGAATACTGTTTTTACAATAATGAACTGTGTCAAACACACACACCCCTTTTGAAAAGCTAACTAGCAACATTTATGTGAATACTAAAGAGATCTGTTAAGTGACTTGCAAAAAGATAAGGAGATTCATGAGTCTTCCATGTCCTGATATTCCGGAAGTCTTTCTAGTTCCTCTTTGTATTCTTATGGAGTTGTTCTCCACTTTCAGAGGGAACAAAAGCATTTGTGCTAGACAATGCACTTGCATAATGTATTCTATTTGCTCCTGTTAAGTAATGGTTTAGTTCCAGGATGTTTTACACTTCTTCCAGTTTCCATCGATCATACTCAATTCCACCAAACATCCATATTTCCACCAAACATACTAACTACTCGGTTCCACCAACACTCAAAAGCATAAAAGCTGTTAAGATACAGAGCAGCATACAGTGACTGACAGACCTGCTGAACGCAGTTTATAAGACATCAAATATTCGAATAGGTATTTTAACTTTTCGGCGAGGTTTCCTAGGCATGTGAAACGTTGTGCACGAGATAATTTGGGGATCTTCTTTGAACAAGGTACAAGTGAAAGGACAATTGCATAACTCTCTCTATACAGCACCCTAGTAACACATTGGAACGACTGTATACTTTCTGCCTTCAATATAGACCCACCTAACTCAGTAATACTATGATACTTTAATCCCTCGCCGAATCAGCAGCACGAGCCATATTTATATTTTTTTACAACGAATATCTTGCGTTCTATTTTGTTGTTGTTGATAATCATCACCGTGTGGACAAAGCACTCGTATATACAAAACTATTTATTATCGGGAACCCCATAATTTCCTACCTTTAAGAAGGGTAGCAAAGGATAAATTATATAAAATTTGTCCTAAAATGCGTGGTTCTTGCACTTCAACTGTTAAATAAAAATATTTAGTATTATGACATTTATGGATGTCATTTATGGGCGTTACACAACTCATTCTGATGCAACATCCCCGTCAGCCTCTTAGTTCGAAGATGGCCCTGCATCAGGCAGCCTATATGGATGGCCCAAGAAAACACGTCTGTTAATGCACGATTCTCGACTACTGGAAATAAGATTTACAAGCAGCCAAGTAAAATTCGATGTTCACTGCAAAAATCATTCATTCACACACACACAGTCTCTCTCTCTCTGAAGTGTACTTTCATTTAAAAAATGTATTGAAAACATAATGGTACCAAATTTGAGAAATTTAGCTGCCATTTTTTGTGGTTACAAGCATTTGTGTATTTACGTTATGGTAATTAGGTAGTTATAAGTCGAATACTCCTTAATTCAAGAAAACGCCCTGTTGCCAACAGAACTAGTAACTACTAAACCTCCACGATAATAAGTTTTATTATCCATGTGTACGAAAATAAGTAAGATATTCAATTCAACAATGGCAGTAGGCTGGCATGAGTTAAAAAATAAAAAAAAAAAAAAATTTTTTTCAGTATTGTCGATAGTAAAAGTGCATGCAAGGAACGTTCCCGAGAATACGACAGCCACTAGGGGTTGGGGCGTCAAGTATTTCGCCGTGTTTAGTACTAGCCCCTGGGGGTTAACTAGGTAAATAAATCCGCGTCGGGTATTTCTTTGGAAATTACAGTTTCCTACAGCATTCGGGATGCTTATGAAGAATTTACAGTTATTTTTGGGCGGTCGACTGTAATTAAACCCCAGAGACCAGTACTAAACACTGTGAAATACATTGGGCGCCCCAATCCCTAGTGGATGTCGTATTCGCGGTAACGTTCCTTGCACTCCGTGCGGAGCTATTCTTTAGAATTACCCTATTAATATATCCTTGTGTAATGGGCCTATGTTAAGGACATGGGTGAATTTCTTAAACGTACATTTTAAAAAGCAAAGTCCGCTTGATACATGTAGCTACTTACCTTTGAGTGTGTGGTCGTCCACGAGTAAGTTCTGAGCCTACCTTCGCTTAGGATTGCCATATCCCCTGTTGACAAATTCTCGCTTCCTAATCGGAGACATTTCCAGCTGGAATGTCAGTGCTCTGTCTTTAAAAAGACGAATTCTGTAAGATCCACAGACAACACAACTACTAGTCAAAACGTCGTTGACGTTAAGAAGAGCTATTTGAATAAGGAAATTTCACGTGTTCGCCAATAACGAAAACAACCGTTATCAGATGAAACCAAGTAAGATTCGTACTTGTTAAATAAAAAAATTTACAAACACTTGGGTAACACCTCTGTAGCTTAATGCTCACACTACTTCTAATTGTAGTATACACGATTGTTCGCACTGGCTATTTTCAGTCATATTTACAGGAGCTAAATAAACAAATAAAATTCGTGTTAATTGCACTCAAGATTCAAACTCTCCATTGGCACTATGGATGAACAATTGCCGACGAGATTATCACTTCATCACCTGAAGCTTGAAAAGCCCGAGCTGTTGGAGAGAGTCGAGGATCTTCTTTCAGGTTGCACCAGTGATCCTCAAAACTGGGTAACAAACGGAAAGTGCTGAGAGCGGCTTCGCCTGACATCTGGTGACAAGTGGACGAATGATTGGTAGACTATAACAACTTCTGATGCCTTTAGCCTTAAATGGAAGTGAATTAAAAGTAGGCTTGGTACGGTTATACGTTTACAGGATATTCATATTTAGAACTACTTAAATGTTACTCTAGCAGTGGCAGCCTTCAATAATAATAATAATAATAATAATAATAACAATAAAAAAATAATAATAAATGGAACACCTAATATATGACATGAGAATGGTAATGCATAAAATAAAACTTCGGAATACAAGATTATAATTAGATACTGGATAATAATGAAGAGGAAGCTAAAAAAGGGTTATAAATATATTACAGAGAACACCTTTCTTTCTCGATGATTGAACTTTGGTACAATTGATCTGTCACTATTGTATGCATACTAGAGCACCGAAGCCGTCTAAAATGACAAAAAATAAAAAAGTTGCAACTGTACCGAGGTTATATTACATAGATTATGCACATTATACATATTATTACCTCAAGGTAAATGCTTCCTGTAATGTTGGTATGTAAGGCGATGATGGTACCGGGTGTCAGCCTTCAGGCTCTCACCAAGTACTTTTAGATGAAGTTGGCACACAGTGGTTGAGAGTCACATCTCGGTCGCTAAACAATCAAGTCCATAATTCACATCTTCTCTCAAACATAGGCCTAAATCATTCTTTCTCGCACGGAATGGAACCTGGGCTCCCTTGCTGGTAAGGGAAACTTCACACTCACTAGGAGACAAATGGCTACTTTACTGAATTTCTTTGGAACAATTTTTTTTTGAATATATACTACGTATCTGTCTATTGATAAACGCAAATGCACACAATTATAATATATATATATATATATATATATAATATATATATATATCAGATACATATACATACTACATAGGTGTTACAGCCTATTACCCCATACATATTTGCAAATAACTCAAAACGTATAAACTTAATACTTCTTGGGGGTTTGAATGTATGGAGACGTAGACGTAGTGTAGAATTTATATATATATATATATATATATATATATATATATATATATATATATATATATATATATATATATATATATATATATATATATATATGTATGTCAACTAATCTAATTTTCTTTAGGAAGAGGGAGCTGGGAGTTTAGTGAGGACAAACAAAGGATGAGTGGCGGGGTAGCTGAAGAGCACAGAGCTGAGGAAACTGCATAGTATTGCTCGTGGTCTCAGAGAAACTCTGGAAGAGTTTGACTCGAGTTCTGCTGGATTTAGAGAACATGGAAGGGTGTCTGTGTTAAGTACTTATTTGCAATGGCAGGTGACAGAGAAAGAGATGGCATTAGGGGCAGATACGAGACCTCTGGTGAGAGTGTTGTGAAAATGCTCTAGAAAAGGGGCTTGGCTGTTGGAAAAATGTGGCTCCAAAAGTGAACAAATATTTTGGACAAGAGTTCTTTGGAATATATATTAGTTCAGAGTAAACGAGGTATGTCTGACCATCATTAACCCGTGCCAGTACAAACCTGGTTTAATCTATCATCATCATGACCATTATTTGTTTACAACAAAAGTTAAGACAGATGCAAGCTTAAGTTTCATCAGAGGAACTGAAAATGTAGCTGCACGTACACTATATCTAATCCTCAACGCTACCGGCGAGAGTTGGATGCACCTCGGTCAGAAAGTTACTCATTCACAAATATGAGGATACACCTTTGATTGAATAAACGAATCTATGACAATAAAAATGGAAGAATTTACGTAATATATATATATATATATATATATATATATATATATATATATATATATATATATATATATATGAATAACTTGATCACGAAGTATGTAAAACGTGATGCTATGTATAAATAAAGGTTTTTTGCCACGAAGGAAAAAAATGAAAAAGCGAGATAGCAAAGTACTTTCGGTCCTGTTCGGACCCTTTACTGAGTAAAGGATGATACACTACTTGCTAATACTAGCAAACGAAATCTGACTTTCCCAATGTCCGAACATATTCTCTCTCTCTCTCTCTCTCTCTCTCTCTTCTCTCTCCTCTCTCTTTTGGAGCCAGCCAGCCGCCTCACAAACACTCTTATTCTCCAATTCTGTCTCTATCTGTTTCTCGTTTATCCCGCATCTCCCCTATACGCATCTTTCTTACCCCACCTTTTTCTTCCCTAAGCATCATCTCCCCCTTTCTCCACTTTTCAAGATTACCTCCCCACCTTCATCCCCCCCCCCCCACCCCCTTCCTCCCACCCTTGCATGGATGGAGGTTGGGACGAGAGAGGGAGGTGCTTGAGTTAGGGTAGGCAGACGGTACAAAGGGAAGAAGGGCAAGAGAGAAGAGGAAGCCTTCGCTGAAAGAGAAAAGTCACTGAGGATGGGGGAAATAATAAAGTCAGTACAGATAAACAAGTACAAGCTGAACGAGAAAGATGAATATGGTAGAAGTTCGGAGAAATCATGTGAAGTTATTAAACGATAGCAATATACTCAACAAGACCGAATAAAGGAAAGAGGTATAAAGAAAAATAGATGATATAAAGACATTAGATTGATGATAATAATTATTATTATTCAGTTGAACATAAACTCCTATGGAACAATCCAGACAGTCTTCCTCAGGATAGAATCAATCACTGACAAATAAATATATACAGCGCCAGAAGACTACTATGTTCGGAAGGTGTAAGACCAGGGCATGAAGACTCCACAACACTCGCCTTACAAATTAAGCAAAATAAACGGTTCCAAGTCGGTTAGAACAGTAAAAAGAAGGCACTCCTCAACTTTTACATATCAATAAAGAAAAAGCAAATGGTCAAACGTTAACTCATGTGGATGGATTTTTGTTTGTTTGTTTGTATGGTGTTTTTACGTTGCACGGAACCAGTGGTTATTCAGCAACGGGACCAACGGCTTTACGTGACTTCCCAACCACGTCGAGAGGGAACTTCTATCACCAGAAATACACATCTCTCACTCCTCAATGGAATGGCCGAGAATCGAACCCGCGACCACCGAAGTGAGAAGCAAACACCAAACCAACCACGCCACTGAGGCGCTTATGTGGATGGATTAATAGAGAGAAGTCAGACTCACTATGGAAGGATCAGAAGAAAAGGTGAAATTTTGGGATGTAATGTCTTTGACGGATAATAACCCATTGTAGCATAGGGATGTCATCAATGGGTGATAATGAAAAAAAAAAGTTAAGGGAAAATGTGGTAAAGGAGTTGAAACTTGACTTGTGGATGGATGTACGGCGCCTCACCATATGTGGACACGCATACTCGGTTACAAATACCTCGTTTTAAAATCTAGGTTGATTCGTGTCCTAGACTTCAGTCCGGTCATTTCGTTTTCTCAAGTAGACAAATGCGGTGTTGTATGACTGATCCGTAAAGCCTATTTAGAACACAACAAAGGGCGTCATCGCTGCGTTACTGAAATATATATAACTGGCAGAAGGTGACTGAATTTCACCGATATTTATCTGCGGACTATTTGGTGTTAAAAGCAGCCTTATCATTTTGTGACAGAGCATTTTCTAATCTTAAATAGATAATCTTCCTTTCTGACACTTCGTATGAAAACCAATATGATTAGATGTTACGATATATATTTTTGCTCTCAGTTAGATTGTCTAGAATAGTTATTTTGATAAGGGGGCTCTGATAAATATGTGAAAAATAACTAGTACATCAAAGTGTACCATAATGTTTTACAGAAACCCTGGGAAGGGGGAGGAGGAGGCTGCACTTCCAGGAGAGACAGTCATTCGGTCAATATGGAGATCACGACGACAGGAAACTTTGATACTGATACTGATAACAAACGAGATAAATCAGAAAAGTCATTTCTGTCGACGGATGCTCAGTTTTCCGGTGTTTGTAAACAATAAACAATATACATACAGTCGTTATCAGCTTCTATCTCAGAAACCTTGAAGGTGTGATAATAGTATTTCAGCTGATAAGGATATATGAAACCTTTTTGTATCGCTACTGACCAAAGTTTTTTCTCTCTCTCTCTCTCTCTCTCTCTCCAGTGCATTCCTTTTTCTGCTCTTGCAGAAAGTCAAGGAACTGTTTATTTATGTTAAATCGAGATAATTTTCAAATGACCCAACTAAGCAGGGATTAATAACATGGGTTTTTATTTCAGACCACTGCACATAGCGTTCCACTATGCAATGTGTTTCGTTATGCTGGGCAGCAAATTCCCGGTTTTTCTGCCATGCTCCTGGGTTAGGTTAGGTTAGGTTAGGCCGGGTTAGTTTAGATTATTTCAAAGACATAGGAAACAGTTAATTTGGGTTTGGGAAACTTAATGAGATGATTTTCGAGAAGATTCTATTGTTAGTTTTTAAGATATGGCGTCCTGCTTTTTTCAGGGAAGGTCACTGTGCCTAGCGGTTCGGTTTGACTGCATCACGGTAGAGTATATTTAATCATGTATGTGTAAATATATATATATATATTATATATGTATGTAATACACATATGTATGTATATCTATAGTATATATACATATATACATACATATTTATATATATTAAATATATAATATATACATATATACTCACAGAACAATATGCTCTACTTAAGTGTTTACCGAAAAAATAAATCAATTTGAACTCTTGACAACCCAAGCAGTGGACTTTGAAAATGATGGGGCGTCAACTTGGTTGGGTCACGGCTAGAATGCACAAGGGCACTGGGACTACCAATCTCATCCAAGAGACTAGCTGGGAGTCGGAAGGTTGGCGTAATCTGGGGCCAACCCCTCTAGGGAAAAAATGGATATTGTTAGGATCGGTAGTGATTTTGCTGGAAAAATCTTATTACGACTGTTCCCTTGTTTCTCCAGCCCTCTACTGTTTCTCGTCAAGGTGCCGAGTTGACGTTTGTCACTGAGAGATTGACAGCATCAGTCAGGTTCTGGGTAGCAGACAGACAGGTCCTTTGCAACACTCAGTCAAGAAGGCAGCGGCAACAGCAGCATGTTTTGGTAGAGTAGATGGAAGTACGTAGCTTTGATGGGTGACAGGTGTGATGTATACCTGGCGACTCTGTGGGAGGATGAGGACCTCTCCGTCTGGAAGTTTTGACGTCTGCATAGTAGCAGAGCAAGAGAATGTTTTGACAGTGAACTCCTGTCTGGACAATTCGGCTGAATTCATCCGTATTGAGGACATTCCCGTTTGAAAGCTGATTGCTTTTCTCAATGGTTCAACGGATTTCGTCTGTGTGTCTTTATCCTGGTCGTCAATCCTTCGGAATTTGTCTGTTTATATATTTTTGTTGCTGCTTTGGGTTTATATCATTGTAATTATGGAAATAAGGTGTTATTTATTTAATTATGTGTTATTGTTATTATGCTGCCTGTTTTTGCGTTATTGTGCTAATCATATATTGCTATTATGCTGCTTTTGTGTTATTTCATTGTGCTGTTTGTCTGTCTGTCTGTCTGTTTGGTGTGTTTAGTCTTCGTGCGATGTCTTTATATCATTAACTGATTTTTGAAAAAGAAACCCACAAAATCACTTTGTAACTTGTTTACTTCTAAGTATTTACATTTAGTTTTACTACACACTCGAAGACTGCTGGGCCTTGACCCAGGCTAACATCCCAAACATCTCTTGAAAATGGGCCACAGATAGGGTCTGAAAGTACTCGAGTGTGTAGTAAAACTAAATGTAAATACTTAGAAGCAAACAAGTTACAAAGTGATTTTGTGGGTTTCTTTTTCAATCTTCAGAAGAAAACTGAAAGAAGTTTTTGTTTGGTTGATTAACTGATTTGTCAATTGATTTACTTTAAATTGTTGATGACTCATTTCCTTGTTTTAAATGTTAGTCATGTAAATGATCACTTCGTATGTTTTCGCCTCCTAAATAAGTATATCTTAGTTTTACTAGCTCTCCTAGGGCTGGCCCGAAGGATTAGATATATTTTTACGTCACTAGGAACCAATTGGTTACCTAGTAACGGGACCTACAGCTTATAGTGGGATCCGGACCACATTGTATCGAGAAATGAATTTATATCACCAGAAATAAACTCCTCTGGTTCCGCGTTGGCCGAGCCGAGAAACGAACTTCGGACCACCGGAATGGTAGCCGAGCGCGAAATGCTCTCGGCCATTATGGAACTTTCGCCTCCTAGAACCTGAACTTTCTTGTAAATATGTAAGTTTCTGTAAATATGTAAATTTCTGTATAATGAATTGGTATTAAGGTTATTTACAGTAATTGGTTTTGTTCAGTTCCGTCCTTCGCCTTCTCTCACATCCCATCAGTCATTCCAGCCCCATTTCTTGTTTTTATTTAGAACCTGCTGGTCTCTATTGACGAGGTCATTACAATACATATATATAATCTCAAAAATCGGTGCGATTAGCTATCTACTGTATAATATTCAGATGTTTAGTCTCGTCATGTCCATATATCTTCAACGGTTTGTTAACAGAACGTGCTAATGTAAGTGTTTACACCGCATTACTATTCATTTACATCAGCATGATAATTTAAGCCTACTATATCTTTTTAATTCCTTGCCGTCTTTTAAATATATTTGTATATATATATATATATATATATACGATACATACATATATATATATATATATATATATATATATATATATATATATTATACACACACACACACACACACACACACATATATATATATATATATATATATATATATATATATATATATATATATATATAAGAAGGCAAGGAATTTAGAAGATATAGTAAGCTTAAATTGTTATGCTGATGTAAATGAATAGTAATGCGGTGTAAGTGCTTATATTAGCATGTTATGTTAAAAAAAGCCGTTGAAGATATGCGAAAGTGACGAGACTAAACATCTGAATATTATGCAGTAGATTGTTAATTGCACCAATCTTTGTGATTATAATATATATAATATATATATATATATATATATATATGTAAAGGCCTCGTCAATATATATAATATAATTTGTGCTTATTTTCAAATACAAGTCATTATTTTAATCTTCATGAATATTATATGTTCGAGTGTTAACTGGAGTGCGTTCTCCTTCATCACGAATTAGTGAAAATAGGGAAAATGTTCTTTTTTTTATCCTGTAATATATTTTTATCCCTTTTGGATCTCTCTCTCTCTCTCTCTCTCTCTCTCTCTCGCTGATTCAATTCCTATCCCCACTAGTAGCGAGTAATTTGGATTTCACAAACTCGCTCGTGAATCACACGGAAGAGGCATCGAACTTACCCGCAGTGTCATATCTACTCCCTCCCAGCCGCCTTCCTTCTCTGAAACTCTCAGTCCCCAGTGATTCACCCATTCCAGTGTGACAAACGAACTCTGATTCACCGGGAACGGATGGAGATTAGGAACACACCAGATTATGATTCATGATGAAATTCATTCTGCCAGCTGGCTTTACCCGCCCACCTACCTTCTACCTACCCTCAGACCGAAGGAAGTTCTCGTTTTCTGTGAACGTTTTCTACGCCGACTGGGGAGAGAGGTCGTCTGTCTCGGCCACTTCAAAGGTCTTTCCCTCCCTTTCGTCAATTTTTCCTTGTTCTTGTCAGCAGCGTCAAAGGGTATGCTTCAAAATTGAATCTATGTATGGCACGGAATAAAAAGAAGGTAAAAATACGTAATCGCAGCCGTTATGGATATCTGTTACTATACTTAAAATGCCGTTGGCACATGTTCTTAACAAGTTACATGTCTAAGGTAACATAGCGCCTAATGTTTGCTTTAATACTGCTAATTGTTATCAAAGTTGCATGCGTGAGGGAGAGAAAGAGAAGGCAAATGGTGCACCATTCGTTATTCATTCCATGAGAGAGAGAGAGAGAGAGAGAGAGAGAGAGCAGCGTATTGACATAAATACATAGATAATCACCTACGCAGTTACAAAGCGAGCATGAAGACAACTGCCGATTTAATGCCAAGATTGGAAGAAAGGACACTGATGTAAGTCGCAATTCCTCCCTGGTGTGTGTGTGTGTGTGTGTGTGTGAGATGAATCAATGTTAGGGGAAAATAGCGCACCGCGAGCGTCACTTGTATGTTTATGGTACTGCGGTGATTTCCGCGAATACTAGAAGGGGGAAGCTGATATTTTATAACTTGGTCACCCGTCCCAGGCCACTTCTACCTCACATCCTACCATCTCTTATTGACTCCCAATAACGATTGGTATGTTTTGGATCCTATATCTCGGCTCGTGTGAGTTCCTTTATCGTTTCAGCAATTGGAGGTCCTTTATCAAACGAATGTGCTCTGGCCCCTACATCAAAACTCAGTGTTAAAAGTTCTTCTGTCATACATAATCTGTTTTGCCTCAGACATCATTTGCATGTTTTTGGTCCCTTTGCCAAAAGCAATATGTTTTTAAGCAATATGTTTTTAGTTCATGATTCATACACAATACATAGGATTCATAAACTTGACAGACTTGTCCCTACATGCCATCAAAATGTTTGTCCATCTTATTGACGTTTTTAAACTATTGTTGTTCGAATCTCTGAGGAGTCCGTGCGATAAAAAATTTGATTCATGCATAAATTAAGTTTTGTGATGACAGCAGTACACAAGCTGGTTCCAAATATTACAAATATTATGACGTTTGCTAAGCTTTTTTTGATAATCACGTCATAAGAGTATAGAAAGTTACGGAGAAACGCGCAGCAAATATGAAGTGGAGAGAGAGAGAGAGAGAGAGAGAGAGAGAGAGAGAGAGAGAGAGAGAGAGAGAGAGAGAGAATTATGCCAGGGATCATTTACATTTCGAGATAGAATGCCTCACTTGATTTGCACAGAACTGAGGGAATTTACAAAGTTAGGTCATTTGCATTCATTTGAGCGCATTAAAACAGATGGCGATGCTAGACCATCTCGTAATCATTTTCGTAATTTGTCGTCTAGGCCTGTATTCCTTATGAAAGGTGAGAACAACAACAACAAACAATCCGAATCCTTTTCATAATATTCCCATGCATATCTTTGTTGACTTCCGAACACCTTATTTTTGTGGTGTGATTGACAGTCCCCTCCTGTTTTCGAGACATGAATGAAATGAACGTATTCTTGGGGATCTGGGAATCAAAAGATTCGGCTTCGGATGCTCAATTTGTCACTTTTTCAGTTTCAAAATAATAAATCTCTTGACTGGACAGATTTCAAAAGTACTCTGTCATTATTCATTACACATCTTTCTTCCTTATCTAGCCGTGACCATTGAGCGTTATCTCTCTCTCTCTCTCTCTCTCTCACTCTCTCTCTTTCTATATATATATATATATATATATATATATATATATATATATATATATATATATTATATTTATCTTTCCTTCGTGGCATATATCTTATTTGTGGATTTATCAAGTTCCTAAACTTTCGTGATTCAGTTATACACACACACACACACACACACACACACACACACACACACACACACACATATATATATATATATATATATATATATATATATATATATATATATATATATATACGCTTTCGGTAAAAAAAATCATCAAAGTAGCTTGGCATATTTGTGTCATTATTCGTAATTCAGCGACGTAGTTGTCTTTCTGTTCCATTATATGGAGTTCTTGTTACAAAGTAGCCTTAATTTGAACTAGTATTTAATAGCAGCATGAAATATTTTTCATAAGAGAAGCTATTTTGTCGAATTTCATATTTTACATTCAGCTGTATCTCATTGAATTGTATTTCTTTTATCCACAGTTACCTTACAATCTCCTAAAAGCTTCTCTGTTTATGTCAGTGGTCTTATGTCCAGAGTTCGATATTATTTGCTGGTCCAAAGGCTTCCTTCTACAGGTGAGTTTTTAACAGTAACTTCACTATTGACAACAATTAAACAAGTAAAAAATGCGCCGAAGATCGAGCTTTCTGTATAACGTACAATGCTGTATGAAACTCTCAACCACGACCCATGAAACGTTTAGCCTCTTGCCGGTGGTGGCCTGTTTTGTTGGCAAGTATAACGGCGCTTGAAGTACGTTCATGGATAACTTTAACCTTAAATAACCAATTTGCAGCCCTCTAGCCTCACTAGTTTTTAAGACCTGGGGGCGGACACACAAAGCCATCTCAATATTTCTCTTTTGCAGCAAATTAAAAAAAAAAATGTGTTGTTTCCATCTAGAAGAACCGAAGTCAACAGAGCAGAGTAGGGAAAATATTTGGCAATTTTATTTCAGATTTCGCTCAATTTTATATTTTTTCCGAATGCATATTTCATCCTATCGATTTTCCTTCGTGAGTCGAAAAAGGTTCGGAGAAACTGTAAAAGGAATCGTGTCGAAAAATATCAAAATAAAGTTTCGGCTTTTAGCATATGATAAAAGATGGCGGCGTCGAAAGCAAATCATTCCGGAACTTGAGGGTAAACGGATCAATAAATGAAAAAAAAATGAGAGAAAAAAATAAATGGAATCGTAGTTTTTTTATCTTGAATATCTACAGTAGTTATAAATTAATGGCAATATTTGAAATGCATTACTAAGGGATTATTATTCACCTGTTTAAAACCATGAATAGGAAAATGTAAGACTTTCTTTCCCAGTAATCACATACCTAAATATGAAGGACAGAACAAGAGTGTCAAAGAGAAAGAGATTAAGAGTAAAACGAAGGAAGGAGAGAGAGAGAGAGAGAGAGAGAGAGAGAGAGAGAGAGAGAGAGAGAATCTATAAACGAAGCACGCATATTGCGTCAAATAACACTAGGAGCATTGGGGTAAAAGCGTACGCATGCGTCTTCACGCAATGATATATCTACGCACATTCGATTTCGTCCGCGTACACGGACGAGCCCCGCCCCCTCTCCCCCTCCCGCCCCCTTTCCCGTGTGACCCTCTCCCCGAGTTCTTGGAAAGATCAATAGCTATGGCATTTAACTTAAGTTTCCGGTGGTCCTAATTTATGAAGATATAGGCAGGTTCCAATCACTACTACATACACTCTCGCACCTCTTGGGTTGGGGGGTTAAAGACAGGGTTGGGGGGTGGGAGGTTGAATCGTATTTTCAAAAAGTGCCTCCAAGAAAAGGGTTCAGTGTGGAAACAGCATCCTTTCAAGAATCTCTCTCTCCTCAGCCTAACCTCCCATATGGGCCCCTCTTTCCCCCCTTATCACCCTCCCCCCGCCCCCCAACACTCCCATGTCCCTCCTCTTTGGAACCGAGTGACGTCATAACTAAGTGCGTAGTGTAAAGGCATTTGTTTCTGCTTTCTTGTTTCCTCTAAGCATTTCGAATTGGGACTTTTACTTCGTTCCATACTTCCGAGTAATATTAATGAATTGTTTTCGAAGTCAGACGAAAGAAACGTTATTGACAAATACAAGCACACGAAGACACGCACACGAACATAGACGCACCCACACACAGGCACACGCATTTTATATATATATATATATATATATATATATATATATATATTATATATGTTTGTGTGTGTGTAAATATATGTCGTACAAACTCTGCTACAAATGAACTAGCCATCACTTCGCCAAGGAGAGTAATGTCCACTGTAAATAACACTTGCTCATCGATTCAGCGAAAGTATTTGAGTTCACGAACTTCACTTTTTATGAAGGACTCATGAAAGTAAAACTGAGAGAGACCACGTCATGCTCAATGTTGAATGAAAGGTGTAACCAAGGCACAGGCAATATTTGTATAAGGAATTCGGTCGACAAGCAAGTGTTTTTATATAGATTCGACTCCGGTAGGCGAATCAGATGCTTTAGTTTAGCCACTGCGAATGTTACGGGTGATAAATGAACCAAAATAAAACAACTACACGTTATTACACCTGTGCTGAAGTTCTCTTCGACGCAATAAAAGTACATAGTAATATACACATGATATATATATATATACATACATACATACATATGTATATGTATATCAACATACGCCTTAATCTCAGAGGGGGTGGCGCAAGTTATTATCCCTCGCGAGCGCGCGCACACGCACACACACATACATATAAATGTGTGTGTGTGTTTGTGTGTGTGGGTAGTTATTCAACTGGTGCTGGACTTGAGACTTTTAACAAAGGATACTAATGATGAATATTGGATTGTGGTGGCAAAGTAGAACTTGTGCAGCCGATGAAGTTTTGTGCACCAGTCTTGACGCTCGCCTTACCGGCGTCCTTTTTATTTTTGGCAACTGAGGGCAAATCGCAGTAGATTCTTCCGCGTAAACCTTGGCTGTAATTACATACATAGTTTGGAAGAGATCTGTTCGCCAATTAGACTGAATCAGTTCTAAGAGAACTGAGTAAAAAGGATGATGAATGATGAAAATGAGTTAGTAATTCACATCTCCCTCCCTGGATTGAATGCATGTTCTTGAATGCAATTCTTTCAAAATACGCTGTTCTCCTGAACAGACGGCGGTGACGCCTGAGGAAAAGACATTATTATCGTCGCTGCCTCATGCAAAGCTTAGTCATGGACGAATGCCCGGTGCTTCAGCAGTGTCAAAACCTCATACTGCTCACATTGCTTCATTCCTCTTTATCAGGTATGCAATGTCGTACTTACTGGATACTCATCTCTTCCTCTCTAATACCTCCTCCCTCCTAACACATCCGAATTGCTCCTCTTTTCCCCCATGCTATTGTCCCCCATCCTTTCTACGTGACCATACCATCTCAAAGAATCAGATATTTTTTTACCCGAAGTTTTTACCATTATATATACTAACAAATTACGGGGGGTAGGATGAAATCCCGTTATAAACCATCTCAGGGATCTCCACTATAACCCTGCCAAGTTTCATAACCATCGGACCAGCCGTTTGGCCGTGATTGAATGACAGATAGACGGACATTACAGTAAGATGTGTTGAGTATCCTGGCTAAGTGGCACACTCCTTAGCCGAAGTCGCAGTTTTGTCCGGACCACCACCCACCATTCCACTCGAGAGTAAATGGGTATCAGTTTCTGGTGGGGTCAAAACAAGGTAGTGGGACTTGCAAATTCACTATATATGTAAGCGAATACCACAGGAAAATGATAGGCAGAAGTCCAAACTCTTTCGTCTTTACTAAGACATTCCTTGGCTATGTCTTAGTAAAAAGACGAAAGCGCTTCGATTTCGGCCTATCACTTTTCTGTGGTATTCGCTTATTTAACGAAGTCACGCGCATATACTGTGATTTTTTTAAGCACACACACACATATATAATATATATATATATATATATATATATATATATATATATATATATATATATATATATATATATATATATGACTCCTAGCGCTGGTGTCCCGTGTTTCAGGTAATCTTTGTGGGGTGAAGTTACTGGGCTCGAACCTTCTCTGTAATTACGAGCCGATTAATTATCAGATACGTAACTCACAGCCTGGGTCGACACAGGTAAGGGGAACATGCTTGCAGTGCTCCACCCGCCGAGTACCCGGGCCGCCACCTGACCCTATGAAGAACGCGTAACGCGAGGAAGAGTAAGCTGTGGGGGACGAGACATAAACTGCTTTTTAAAGAGGCACTTAAATTCTGAGGATATTTGCGTGGCTGTAAAAAGCGATGAATAAAAGTGAGGAATGGCAATATAACGGGAAACAGATATTGGAATACTAACCAACGGCGCCGACGAACAGCCTAAAAATAAACATGTCAACCTCCAAGGCACAGGCAGCCAGGCTCGAAACTCACTGAAGAGTTCATTACGAAGCAATTGCCTTTCCCGATGTGGAAATCAGTTATTCCGAAGATAAGGCCGAAGCCAGTAACAAACGCGCAAGAAAAAGCGCCCAAAGACAAAAACACGCGAGTAAATATAATTGTGTAAGGTCCTCTGAGCGAGGAGATAAAGTTCCCTGGCTAAGCAAGTTGCTTCAGTTCCCAAATGACCATTTGGTAACATCTCTTCATTCCTAGACCAATTATCCTTTTCTTCGCTAAAAAATTATCAGTTATTATTAGTTTCCGATAATGTTCGGGGTCCCTTGCATCTATTAGAGAAATAATTGGTTTGTAGATTATTGCAAAGAGGTTGCGCAGAGAGAGAGAGAGAGAGAGAGAGAGAGAGAGAGAGAGAGAGAGAGAGAGAGAGAGAGAGACCTTAAATTCCCCTAAGAAAAAATATAGGCTACAGGGAGGAGAGCAAGTGCAGGGGAAAAGTGGTGGGGGGGATGGGGGGAGGAAGCAAATGCAAGTTTATTCGCAGAAGGTTTAACGCGAAGGAAAATTAAACAAAGTAGTTCACTCCCCTTCCTCTTTCCCTCCCTCCCCCTCCCGATCCCTCCCTCCTCCACTCGCCCACCTCCGCCCTCCTTCCCGAAAACACTTCTCGGAGGGAGCAACTAATCGCTGGATGGAAAAGACTCTTAATTCCAATTTCTGTGGGGCCGTTTCTTCCTTCCTTAGCCGTCTCCTTTCCTCTTTCATCCTCTCTCCTCCTTTCTTCTTAATCAACCTTCGTTCCCTCTGTCTCTTCAGCTCTCTCTAACGTACTGCTGCTTACTTATATATGACTTCATTTTTCTCTCTTCTTAATCATTTTTTTACTTCCTTCGAATCTCTCCCTTATCTTAATTTTTTTTTCATTTTTACATTTATCAATTTTTACTTCTTTTTCTGCTAAGACTATGCGTTAGTCACGGTAACTTCTTTGCATTGAAAACGCTCTCCGTTACAATAAGTTACTGATGGTTAAGACAGTCCTTGCTCTCACAATGACTGAGCTTTGCATATTATAGTACGCGCATCTTCCTGTCTATCTGTTCTCATATTTTAGAGAAGGAAATATGTGTACTATACACGCAAACACTACTGGGCTTTCTTTGCGGGCCAGTGGTTTAGTGATGGTACTAATTTTTAAAATGCCAAGTCGAGACCCATATGCAGTGAAAACTTGTTTCATTGATTTACTCTTAGGGTTTACATCTTCTTAGAAGTATATCTATAGCTATCTATCTATCTATCTATCTAAGTGAGCTCGCCTTCGTGAGCTGATCTAAACTTTTAGACGTATAGATAAAACAAGATACTTATATAACCTATCTCCAGTAACGAAAGGAAAGGCAAGTTCCGTTCGGTGTGATGTCTCCCATCTCATGCAGTTAAAAATGATATCGTATTCCTTTGTACAAAGGATACAGACTAGTTTCCCTTTTGGTTAACCTATTCAAAATTATATTTTGAATATCTCTGAACATTTCTCATAATTGATCAACTTTAAAACAAGGCGAGTAGTGCTTACATTGAAATTACTGTGCGTTTGCTCTCAATGAAGAGGCGGATCGGTCGACATCTGCTACCTTCACCTGGCCAAGGACTGATACACACGAGGGGAAGAATATGAGGAAATAAGCTGCAATAGAGAAATTTTCATAATTGTTTTGTCATTTAAATTTGTGACGTTTTATTGTTACGGTTGATTCGACTGGCTGAAGCATAAGGAATTGCGGTGTTTTAAATGAAAATTTAAAATCAGTCAATTTCTCTAATCAGGACTGATTTCGATAACGTCATTCATGATAAGGAGTTGGACAAGCGTCAAATATAGGATAAAACTATTGTTGAACTCTAGCGTAGCTTTCTTGCAACACACTGTCTGAAACAAGAAAAACTCCAGAGCTTGTCGAGAGTAGAAAAAAAAAAACTTCCTTAGACTACTAATAACTACTGGTCTAAACGGGTTAAACATGGCGGGTAAGATGCTGTAATTTTACTCCGTGGTTTTACTGGTGTTACTTTACCACCTTGGAGGAGAGACGCTCCTTCTTCTTCAGCCAGATGAAATATTCGGTGCCAGTTACAGAACCCCAACGCATACCGTGCTTATTCAGGTTCATCTTTTGACACAGTTCCTCCCGCAAAATATATTTCTTCCCTGCTCATTTTTTACCCCCCCCCCCCCCTCTCTCTCTCTCTCTGATATACAGTGGTAATGGTATTTAATTATCTCATTCTTTAAGACACCGGATAACAGTCTGAAGTCGCTAATTTATAAACTTTATAAAAGTAATTACAATTAATGACAAACATTCTCGATGCAATCACCCAAGTTTACCGGGTATGTAAAAATGAACGTATCCAGAAAGTTAGAAGAACAGCCGCATATGATTAGTCTTGTGCAATCTTTAGATAGTATACATAAATATATAGTTATATATATATATATATATATAATATATATATATATATGTATATATATACATGTTATTTTGTATATTTTATGACTATGATAAGTGTTTTTGATATGCTTGCATCCTTCAGGAATAAAAAGCGTGATCGTTGTTCATCACTAGGGATTTGGCTCGTCCGTGGTTTTTACGGTAAATTTATTTAGGGGTGGTACTTCCTAAAAGTGACATACACACATATATAATAAATATCTGTATATATATATATATATATATATATATATATATATATATATATACTATATGTATAATAAAGAAAGACAAAATACAAGAAAATGAATGAACACAGTTACGAGTAGCCTCCATTGTACAGCAAGCAAGTCAGTGATATCGGCTTGTTTTGTTTTATTTAATAAGTTGACTTGCTACTGAACAAAGGTGTTCAAGAATTTCGGAACAGCTTGAAAGGAACTTGGGAAATAATGTTCAAACGAACGGTTATCAAAGAAGTCAAGAAAACGACCAAAGATCTGAGGCAACACTCGAAATCTCAAAAGTGGCCATCATGTCTCTATAGAGTACCTGTCCACGGCTACATCTCTGTTTACTAGTATCTGTTTACAGCAACATCTCTATAGAGTACCTGTTCACGGCTACGTCTCTATTTACTAGTATCTGTTTACAGCAACTTCTCTATAGAGTACCTGTTCACGGCTACGTCTCTATTTACTAGTATCTGTTTACAGCAACTTCTCTATAGAGTACCTGTTCACGGCTACGTCTCTATTTACTAGTATCTGTTTACAGCAACATCTCTATAGAGTACCTGTTCACGGCTACGTCTCTATTTACTAGTATCTGTTTACAGCAACATCTCTATAGAGTACCTGTTCACGGCTACGTCTCTATTTACTAGTATCTGTTTACAGCAACTTCTCTATAGAGTACCTGTTCACGGCTATGTCTATATTTACTAGTATCTGTTTACAGCAACATCTCTATAGAGTACCTGTTTACGGCAATGTCTCAATAGAGTACCTGTTTATGGCAACATCTTTATAGAGTACCTGTTTACGACAATGTCTCAATAGAGTATCTGTTTATGGCAACATCTTTATAGAGTACCTGTTTACGACAATGTCTCAATAGAGTACCTGTTTACGGCAACATCTCTACAGAGTACCTGTTTACGGCAACATCTCTATAGAGTACCTGTTTATCGCAACATCTCTATTTACTAGTATCTGTTTACGGCAACATCTCTATAGAGTACCTGTTTATGGCAACATCTCTATAGAGTATCTGTTTATGGCAACATCTCTATAGAGTACCTGTTTACGGCAACATCTCTATAGAGTACCTGTTTATGGCAACATCTATATAGAGTACCTGTTTACGGCAACATCTCCATTTACTAGTATCTGTTTACGGCAACATCTCTATAGAGTACCTGTTTACGGCAACATCTCTATAGAGTACCTGTTTATGGCAACATCTATATAGAGTACTTGTTTACGGCAACATCTCTATAAAGTACCTGTTTACAGCAACATCTCTATAGACTACTTGTTTACGGCAACGTCTCTATAGAGTAACTGTTTACAGCACACTAAAAGCAGCCCAAAGATTTCTTTGACTATGTATATATATATATATATATATATATATATATATATATATATATATATATATATATATATATATATATATATATATATTAGGGCTTGTGCCTTGTATGATAAGGCGCCCTATGAGGTAATGTTAGACTAGCGATAATCTATACGCTAAGTCGGTTGGTATTGCACTTCCATCTTCAATGGAGTGTCTGGGGTTTTGTAGATCATTACGAAGTCGGTATTATCTTTACGACGATGTTGTTAAACTCATGGTTCGGTGAGGTTCTTGTAGAAAACACAAGGTATAAAAATATGTATAATTCTTCTGAAGTTTTACATGATGAAGATCAGGTATGATCGCACAAGTCTTCTATGACGATAGCTTGATCGCTTCTGCCAATGATGATGGCTAATCCTATTCCTCTACATGATAAAGCTTAGGTAAAGAGGTACAGGTCTTCTAATGACGATAGCTAACTCTGTTCTTTTGCCTGTCTACCATCTCTGTTACAAGTTATGAAGGAACAGACAGTAGTTCGAACATATGAACATACTATCAGAGGACATAGTTTCATACGAACACACAATCGAATGAGACACGCTACAGATCACGTAGGCCGTTTGAATAATAGGTCGGGGGGTAGTTGTCTCAAGCAGGGAGCTTGGACTAATGTTTATAAACAATTGAATGACTACAGGTGACGGCATGTTATCTTAGCCTACATACTTATTGTATACGTCATCTTTAGCGTCTCTAGTTCTGATCACATTCCTGCAAGCAATCTGGTTGACCTCTTTAGTTTTAGACTTTTATATATATGGACTAACATTCATATTTTTATTATGTAAACACTTACATTAGCTCGGTCAGCTACCAAAACCAAACTACATGAATATTACTCAAACTTGACTTGCATTTGACTTATAGGAGTGTGATACAGACACTATGTGAATATATATATATATAAGTAAATAAAAATTCATGGTGTACATGAATTGATTCAAGTAAGTAAAATTAAAAATAAAACAAATTGATATTGGTAAAATAATAGTTGATCAACATGATACTATAAACTGATACAGTTTTTTCACTTCATCTCTTTAAGATACTTATGCTACAGAAAATACTAATGTACTCTGATAATTGCATAGAATGAAGATTAACATGATAAAAATCATATTTTAACTGATAAAAAAATTTCATATATGAATTGATAAAGTTATTAATGTTTATGCTGATTGATTCGTTGATTTTTATGCTAAATGTTATATATCTGATTCATTAATTCATATATTAACTCATAAATAACTGCAGATAATGGTAAGATATAAGGTAACAGATTGATTATAGGCTACCTGATTTGTTTATACATATGTATATGGATTCATATAATTATGATTAATATATGTGCACTTTAAATAGATTCCTATTGCGTACACGCAAAGATATATTTAGATTCTGTTATTTATGATCATCTATATAAGAGATTCCTATTGCGTACACGCAAAGATATATTTCGATTCCGTTATTTATGATCATTATATATATAGATTCCTAGTGCGTACACGCAAAAATATATTTCGATTCTGTTATTTATGATCAATTATATATAGGCTACATGATACTTTATATATATAGGATACATGACCGAGGTTATACTACTTCACTTTTAACTAGCTTTTCGAACAACTTTTCGTCCATTACACAGTTCCAGACAACCACCTTTAGCCAATTGAAACGGCCTTTTTCAATGGTTAAAACAAGGGGAAAATTTGCCTGGGCGGGTCCAACGTTCTATTTTGCGCTCATACTTATTCTCTGCATCCTAAGCTACACGATTACGTTCGCGATGAATAGATCATCCCAGCACGAGTCCTTCGCCAGCAAAGTAGAGTTGAATATCCTTCGGGTCGTAATTGTCGGAAGTATGTCCCTTTTTGTAGTCGAATTCCGACAGCCGCTGGAGCATTCCGCATTAAAACGAGATTAACGACGAGATACGGTGTCGGTCGAAGAAGTCCATGAAATTCCTTTCACATTGTAGGCGGTTGTTACTTGACTGTAGTCGTCCGCTGCGACGAACGATTTTTTGAAGTTGCTATGTGAAACTCTCGTACTGCAGGATACTGTAACCGGTTCCATTAATCAGCCTGCAAGTGAAATTATACTTGTCACAAGGGCAAAGTAAATTCAGACGACATCCAAATACAGGGGAGGGGAGAGAGCCATTTAGACCAGACTTAACCCACATGAATTCGCTGATATTTCGGAATTCAAAAAAGTCCGCTGTACAAACTTTTTTATCCATGGCATTAACAATGAGTGAACCTATCCAGGTCTATGATGACTCGTAAAAAATATCCAGAATTATAAAAAAATAAATAGATATCATTACGAATCTCAAAGAAAATTCGATATTACTGGTTAGTAAGTTACTAGACAAAGAAGTGGAAAACGGAGCTAATTGTAAGATTGCCAGGCAACATAAAAAGTCAAAGAGAAGATTAATCATGATTCTATGTGCCCTAACAAAAGTTTCATATTCAATTTTCTCGTGCGCATCCTCTGAGGTTAACTTTTAAAACATTATTAATAGGTAGGAGATGCAACGAAAAAAACCCACGATGTAACTAATTTCTAAATAAACTTTGGGTTTTTCAAGAAAATGTGACATTTTCCCATGAATGTTTTACTTGAATTGTAATAGGCTAATGTTGCAAGTAAATAATCCATATCCATATCGTGATACTTCTAAATGTCTATGAGGTTCAGAAAAAATTAATTCATTTTGTTGTTATAGAAATTCTATTTGCTTATTTTGTTCATTAATTTTAAAATGATTGCAAGTCCTTAACTAATTGCATTACACACACGGATAAGAATATGTTATGTGGCCTGTCATGTGACCTATGAACCACATGTGAAGTTCATGAACTAAGCATTCCTTTCTCCAGTCAATCTGCTTTTGCAAGCAGAGACGACACACAGAATGAAGCCTGTGTAAGCAGATTATTGAGGTTAAAAGGAACAAATGCTGATACGGCAATGATGACGTCGTCACTTGGCAGGAGATTGCTCTCAGCCAGCTAAGAGTTACGTTACTTGCTGTAAGAGATACGACTTTAGTATTTTCAAATGATATTTTAGTGTTTTAATTCTCCACCCGCATGAAAAGAATGTCTGAAAAAAAAAAAAAAACAACAGTACCAAAATTGAACAATATATTAGTTTCATGTTGGCATTATGTTAAATAAATATTCCTTATTCAAACTATATGAAAAAGGTTTCCATACAAATTCTATATATATTATTAGCCCTGTATAAGATTCATATAGGATTATTCCATAGATAACATTTTCACTTCTAGACTTCCTGACTTTAAAATCTCTTTTATTTTATATTTATTTTATTTATTTATTAGTTTATTTATTTATTTATTTATTAATTTTTTTTTTTTTTTTTTCATTGACTACGAATATAAATCACGGGACAGACAATATGTCAGTAGATTTTGGATATGTGTTTGAACTTTTAGCTTATTTGTCATTACTAAAGCGTTAAGTTAGAGTTCAAATCTTTACGCATATTATATTTGGATATTTAATGGTTACGTTTTGCTTATTGATTTTATCGTGATTCCTTTTTTATTATAATTTGTAACCCTTCCGACTTCTTACGGAGTGTATTATATTATTCCACTTGTATCCATATTTATTTTATTTTTTTATATTTATTTTATTTATATATTTTTTTATATATCTTTGATAAATTAATGGTTGGCTTGAATATGTGGGAAAAGAATGTTCTAGGCGTACCGTATAAGGCTACTTGCGGCATCAATTCTATAGATACAAGATATCAATGATAAAGGTATTTAAACCCGCGAGAACCGCTATAATCCAGTTCGGATCCAACATCACGAGTTGTAACTCGTAAGACATTGACACTTCCTATTTAATTATCCGTTATTCTACCAAACCGATTGACTCTGGGTGATAAAATATATTATTGGTTTTCTTAATGGAAAGGAATTCACACAACGTGTTAAGGAGATTATTATTGATTTACACCACCCGAGTCAGATTATCATGTGTTGAATCCATGTTTACTGATTTAGCACTCATAAATATTCCTAACGCACTCAATTGCGGTGTTTGTTTTTAGTGCTATTAATTCTATATAACGTGTCAAGGAACTATTAACACTAAGAAGTGTTTATTCCCTCTGTCAGACTCGTAATTCTGTTAATAATTCTACGTATATTCTTTCAAGGATTGATTTGGCACAGGATAGGCCCCTAAACTGACAGGTGTCTTAGTGTATCCCTTGTTTTCATGACACATGTTACAATTAGTTATGTGCTTTTTATATCTGTAAGCATTGTAGGCCAGTAAAATTAGTGATTTGGCTTTCTGTGACATCTATGGAACCCTGGATGACGGAATGCAACCAGTTTATGACGATTGGTATGAAAGAGATTATTATTACTACCTGGTCGTTAGTCATCTGCTGTGTTCTTCGGGTTTTCCTCGTCACAGACCTACATATAATACTACATTTGATTACATTTCTGATACACATACCTTAAGTATACTTTTGCTTTAGGGATTCTGCTCGAAGTGTGTATTGTTTTTGCTTAGCCGCTGACCCTGTTTCCGTTCGAAGTGTTTATTGTTTGGGTTATGTCTGTTGACTCTTGCTTTGTTCAGTTTGTAACAGTTCTGCGCTCCAACCCAGATATTCAATGCTCGCAATCTCTTGGGTTAAGGAATTTTCTTGTTTAGATACGGTTTTAACAATAGGCACGGATGTTTCTATATTGTTTAGTCTAATTAATGGTTCTTTGCAGTATGGTGCGGGATTTGCGGGATAATGCGTCAGCTATGATAATTGCTTTCCCAGGTAGATATCTTATCTTGGCTCCAAAGACCTGAATGATCATTTGTCACCGAGTTCCTTTTGGACTGTGATTAAAGCCTTTGAAAAAACTCGGTAAAGGACTCATGTTCAGTAAGGACTTTATCAGGATAGCCATAGATTATGAACTTAAAATATACTAGTGAGTTAAAGATACCTAGCCCTTCCTTGCCTATTACTGTATATTTACTTCAGAGGGCTTTAGTTTACGTGAATAAAAAGCTATAGGGAAGAACTGTTTATCATATTACTGAAGTAGTATCCCTCTTACCCCTTGGTCTGAGGCGTCTGTTGCAATAAAAAAAAATTCCTTATTTAAATCAGGGATTTTTAAGTTAGGTAAGCTGCATTTTCCGCTTTTAAGATATCGAACGCCTGTTGATGCTTTTCAGACCATAATAAATCTACGCTCTTCTTCGTAAGATCTGTTAAAGGAGCTGTCATGATTGAAGAGTTACATATTTTATTTACATACGATTGTAATACCCACTAAAGCGCGAAAGTGCTGTATCCCCCTTTTACGTTAATAAGTACCGGAAAGTTATGAATAGCCGACACCTTACCATGGACTACTTTTAAGACCTTGACTAGACACACAAAACCTAGATAAACATGTTCGGTTTTAAAAAACTCACATTTAGATATTTTACTCAGAGATTATTTGTCTTTGTCTCTGTAGCACTAGCTCTACTTTATGTGAATGTACTTCTAAGGTATTAGAAAAGATTACAAGATCATCCATATAGGCATGTAGGTTATCCCCTAAAAGTCTCCAAACACTATATTGTAATTTGGGGCGCAACGTAAGCCGGAGGCATACGTAAAAATTGATAATGTCCCCTGGGTGTGCTGAAAAAAACGGTGTATGAGGTACAATCACTTAGGTAATGGTATCTGGTAAAAACATTTAAGTAAGTCCAAGTTGGTGAAAAAAAAAATTTATTCTAACCTAACGGAGATAAGATGTCGTCGGTACATCGCACTGGAAACTATCGGAAGTCGTTTCCTTGTTTAAGCGACAGAATCTACGCAGATACGCCAAGTCCGATCTTTTATGGCATGACATTTGAGGGAAAAATTATATGGGCTTATTTGATTTCCTAATGGCTCCTATTACTAACATTTTTCAACTTCGTCATTTATCTCTATTTTGAAATTTCATTGAGAGTCTACACGAAGGTACGTATATAGCTTTATGTTTGTCCTTAGACCGTATTTTGTGTTAAATTACATCCGTTTTTTCCCAGAGATCACTCGCTAGTGGAGAAACTTCCTGGTATTCAGGTAGAAGATAAAAAAAAATTCTGCTGAATCACCTCTGCTTGAATGACTTTACGGATATTACTTTAGATAGATTATCAGAGAGATTCATCCACGACTGGTTGGGCGTGATTAAAAATTAGCAACAATAAAAAATGCGATATTTATAACTTCCGTATCCACGATATGTATACTTTTAGGGCTTTGTTCGCGGAAATCGTTTATATTTCAGTGTCGGGAAGGATTAAAATTTCATTCCCAGCAAAGTCTTTTTACACGCACTAAGACATTCGAGGGTGCAGCTTCTCGAGATTTTGCGTGCAGAGTACGACTGTGGTTGTGGGAGAATTCTGTTGGGTCATTTGAACAATGTTACGATTTATGAGACAAATGTATAGTTCCTTTATATAAGTTATTATTTGATTAACTGTCTCATTTTTGTTCAAACGGATTTTACTATGTTTGAAGGTTTATAGGATTTTCCTTTGATAAACACGCCTTATTTTGCAGGATGTAAGATAATATTTTGTATACCCCTAGATGGATCTTACAATTACACTACATACAGATCAACGTTTTTTTTATAACTATAGAGGTATCTGTAAACGCTCGCTTATCCGGACTTCTCATTAGGGAAGTTCGAACAGACGGTGAGTCCGTAAATACAAGATATTACGTGTATTAAAGAAATAAAACAAGATATTCTAATTTTTACGGCGCGTACAGTCGGGCTTAATCCACCAGTATTTATTATAACTTATGTATTAAAAAAAAAACGAAAACCTGCTCTGATTACTTATACGGTCGTGTGTTTCATAGGAAAAATCCTTTTTAATTCAAAAAGATATTGGTATGAACCAACATCGCTTTTCCCCACTCTGCTAGAGTCGCTTATTGTGTGGAATTTGCTATGCTTTGAACACTTCGGCAGTTTTTTGACTAACCTTGACCGCTTGACTAGGTGACACAGTCACCGAGTTTGCTTGTTTGATTCTGAACGGGCTACTGTTTCTATTTCTTTTTGTAATAATTAGGATCCTTCTCTTTATTACCATCGGCAACGTATTGTGTGTTTTTAGCATTATGTATCTGGTTACGTATAAAGCAATGAATGACGAACTATTAGGAACTGAGCGATTACTAATAAGACGAGTTATCTCTACTGCATTCAATCTTAACTGTTTGTACTTCATTCGTTGCTAAAATTTGAAATAGTGAGGGATCCTGGTCAGCGCATTTAGCCTGATGAAAGTTTTTTACAGACATGTTATTCCTTGCAATCCAGCCATATTTTTAAAGTTAAGTTGAGTCATTGAGGTTCGATATTTTATATAACTCAAAAAAACTCAAGGCTAAAACTGCGATCGGGACTTGCAAAGGAGCATTTATTGTCAAGACCCGAAATAGTGTTACCTCTAATTTATATAGATTTGTACGGGTGTTCCACTTGTTTTTTGTGTGTTTTTCTAATCACTACGGTGCTTTAACGACCACTCCATGCATCTGTATAAATACAGACGTCCACTGCGTAAACGCATATTCACTGTTTAATATGATTTGTTACGTAAGGGATTAATAATCACCTAAAATGATAAAATTAACATAGTATATGATTATGATATTTCAGTAGAACTTCTGGAAACAGACACTCAAAGATAAAAACTCGCAGTAGCGAAATCTCAATGATATAGATAATTTCTGTAAAAAAGTAAGATTAAGAATGTCTCGTAACTTCAGCCACAGGAATAACGAAATTCGACCTGCAAGGAAACACTCAAAGTTACTCCAAATGAATAAAAAATTGTACTTAGCTTGCTTTTGTGGAAGTCACGGTGTTCCGATAACGACACACGGCCTTGGTCCTCCTCTATTTAGCGGACGACCTGGTTTTGGCTTCAGTTTCCCCCGTGCGCGTTGTTTCGATGATTCGAGCCCTTGAAAATCCGATGCTGCAGACGCGTTCGGTTTGTTTCTTGCAGTGCCGGAACGCTCACTAACGATGTTTTCTTGAATGATTCTATTGAGAGACGAAGCTTCCGTTGCCGTAGGAAAAGGACACGTCGGTTTTGTTTCTTGAAGTTATTCACTAACGATGATACTAAGTTGCTTGACGAATCTTGTTGTTTTCTGAAGTCGCTCACTAATGATGGATACTATGTTGCTTGAAGAATCTGCTGCTTCCGTCGTCGTTGACTTCTTATGATACATGATTTATTATTCTGGTTTCCGTTTTTTCTCGTAGGACGTTGTAGAGTTCTTCTGGTACGCTGGCCACCAAATATTAGGGCTTGTGCCTTGTATGATAAGGCGCCCCTATGAGGTAATGTTAGACTAGCGATAATCTATACGCTAAGTCGGTTGGTATTGCACTTCCATCTTCAATGGAGTGTCTGGGGTTTTGTAGATCACTTACGAAGTCGGTATTATCTTTACGACGATGTGTTAAACTCATGGTTCGGTGAGGTTCTTGTAGAAAACACAAGGTATAAAAATAGTATATTCTTCTGAAGTTTTACATGATGAAGATCAGGTATGATCGCACAAGTCTTCTATGACGATAGCTTGATCGCTTCTGCCAATGATGATGGCTAATCCTATTCCTCTACATGATAAAGCTTAGGTAAAGAGGTACAGGTCTTCTAATGACGATAGCTAACTCTGTTCTGCCTGTCTACCATCTCTGTTACAAGTTATGAAGGAACAGACAGTAGTTCGAAACATATGAACATACTATCAGAGGACATAGTTTCATACGAACACACAATCGAATGAGACCACGCTATCAGATCACGTAGGCCGTTTGTAATAATAGGTTCGGGGGGTAGTTGTCTCAAGCAGGGAGCTTGGACTAATGTTTATAAACAATTGAATGACTACAGGTGACGGCATGTTATCTTAGCCTACATACTTATTGTATACGTCATCTTTAGCGTCTCTAGTCTGATCACATTCCTGCAAGCAATCTGGTTGACCTCTTTAGTTTTAGACTTTATATATATGGACTAACATTCCATCCCATTTTTATTTTTATTATGTAAACACTTACATATATATATAGTATATATATATATATATATATATATATATATATATATATATATATATATATATATATATATATATATGACAAAGCATGACCATGAAGTGTGACTTTCCATGCGTAAACATTGTTCTTAATTGCAAATGCTGTAAAATGTTGAAACAAAGTGTTAAATATCGTCCTAAGAACAACATTATTTTATGGTTCTTACTCAGAATTGCGTAAGTGAGAGGAAGCCAGGCTTCGCAAGATTGTTGAAAAGACTTTTCCAAAAAGGTGACAGAGGCGATCAAACGCTGGAACTGATTTCCACCCTGGCACAAGAGACGGAAAAAAACTGCCATGAAATTTTTCACAAAAGTGATCATTTTTGAAATTGATGTTCATAAAAACAGACGGAAATTGAACCTTTACTCTGTTTCACCTAATATCTAGCTTGTGCGGAGTTTTGGTTATAACTGGGGTCAGTCTTCCGCTTTTATCGCTATGTCATTGCAATCAACCAAGGATCTGGACCATGAAGAAAAAAAATCTGCACAATCAAATTAATAAGAGAGCATTTTCTTTTAGTCAGGTAATCGGCAAAGAATTAGATACAATTATAACAGTAAAATGGGAGTTTGGGCCAGAAGGATAAAATAACGTCTAAGTATGAACACAAGAAACCGAATCTCTTTCTCTTTCTCGCTTTTCTCTGCCTCTCTTTAATATTATGACAAAATAATGACACTGTCAATAAATATACAACAAATAACGTTACAAACGAAAATCTCTCTCTCTCTATCTCTCTCTGTCTGTCTCTCTCTCTCTCCAAACTAGCAAAAGCACACGCACAAAAAACACACACACAACGACCTTTGCCATCAGCTTTAAGTTTCGGTTTTGAAAGGGCCAGTCAGAATTCCTGCAGATGTGTCAAACAGCGGTATGAAAATATCACAACATATGCAGAAAGAGAAAGAATTCCCGGCTATATTTCAGCTTTCATGTTACCTGAATGTTTTTGTTCGTGGTTTGTCGCCATTTATATGCATGCCATGCACAAACGTTTGCGCGCGCACACACACACACATAAATATATATATATATATATATATATATATATATATATATATATATATATATATATATATATATATATATATACCTGTGTGTGAATGTTGGTCGGAAAAGGGAAAGGTGGAGGCGCAAAGTTATGGCATAAAATGAGTCACCAGTAGTGTGAAAAGGCTGATGGTTGCAGAAGTTACAGAGCTGACAGGGATTAGTGGAGGGAAACTACAGGAACCAGTAAAAGAGTTTGAAGAGTTTGTAAGAGGAGAAGTTTGAGGGCCAATGAGAGAGACATTCGTGTCATGAAGATAAATAAAAACACGAAGGTTGGAGCAATGGACATAATTACGCACGGTGGAAGAATGGAAAAGGTTGATAAGCGTAACAAATGATTGTCGAACGTGAGATGCGGCGAGTTCAGGAAAAGGTGAAGCAGAAAGGTCCTGATGCGCTTGCAAATGATTGGGGAAGTGACTGTTGAGCCAGCTCTCCTTTATGGAAGTACGCTGTGGAAATTGAAGCTGAAGTTTGTCACGAACTGCCTTCGTAGCAGAGCATTGTTAGAGGAAGTTACCGGGAGAGAACGGTGGAGATTGGCTAAAAAGGCACAAGAAATTAGCTAAGATGAAAAAAAGACGAATCAAAGTATTTTGAGATGGATTCCTCATGAATAATGAAGCACAGGAGAGCATAATTAAAATTTGTTGGGGGAAGAGGGAGAGAAAGAACTCTAAATGGTTAAACTTATAGGGACAGACAGGTATTTGAAACGAAGGTCCTTAACTATCCAGGAAGCGAACGCCTGTGGGAAGGATTGTTCGATCTCAGGTGATCAGAACTCTGAGTAGGTGTTTGAAGCAGCTAATACTATAGAAGTTTTCCTTCATTTTTATGTTGTCTTTCAATTCAGCGTCATATAGACAATTCAATTTACCCGCTATTTTTCCTAAATACGAAATAAAACATTCATAGGCTACGTAATACGTAATACATAATCATTTCGTAAGACATAACATTGCGTAAATGCAGTACCCGTGAGAGGGGACACTAAGGAGCACAGGAAAGCTCATGACTTTATAGAGGGAGAGAGAGCTAAATAGATTGAGAGAGATGAGAGGAAGAGAGAGAGAGAGAGAGAGAGAGAGAGAGAGAGGAGAGCGCCATTCTTGGAGATATAAAACCGAAAAGAAAGGACAAACTCTCCCCAAAAACTTTCTAATTCTCCCTCCTTTTTCTTTCAGAGTATAAGTCTTGCGGTTCAAACTTTTCACCGCAACTTTTATACATTTTCATGTACATTAATCACTCTACTATATTTCTCATTCGGATAATGTCTTTACAAAGCAACTGAACTATTAAAGGCGGTATATATATAATATATATATATATATATATATATATATATATATATATATATATATATATATGTGTGTGTGTGTGTGTGTGTGTGTGTGTGTGTGCGCGTGTGCGTGTGCGTGTATATATATATATATATATATATATATATATATATATATATATATATATATATATGTATGTATGTATATAAATACACCATACATATTCTTGTGTGTGCGCCTTACATCCACTGTGTAAATATCTGATTGTACAAAATTGTACCCATGAAAAAAAAAATCACACACGATCAGCTGTTACTTCTACAAACAGATCGTTTTCCCCAAGAGAAGGTGGTTTCAGAGAAGGTCCATGTAGTACAGTTCATCGCTCTATTCTTTCTGCAAATGCAAAGTCAATGTCTAATAGCGAGTGGAAAACCTGTTTTGTTGACAGTTGACCTATATAGAGAAGCTTCGGTGGCAGAACGTTTGCCTTCCAGGCATAAACAGCAATATTCATCTCCAGATTGCCTATAGATGAGTAATAACTAACTTTTATGATGTATGGACTGGTTATGTGCTACGTCAGTGACCTGTATTATCTATAATTCATCTAAACATTCATCCATACAAGGATACACAACTGCTATGACCCATAAGAGTCCTTACGCGCCAATTCAACACTGGGAAAATTTTGAGTCGTAGTTGTGGAACCTACGCTCAGGTGATTCTTTTCGTTTCATGTTTAAGGCCTTGATGAAACGAAAAGTGATCAAACTGGGTAATGTGTCGGCACAGGCGTATCGACCTTCATCGGAATTTAGGTCGTAGGAAGGAGAGCAAAAATACTATAATAGCTCTGGTACAGAAAGGGGGAAAATGATGAAATTGACGAGTAACTTTTAATCAGTCCATCACGCCTTTGACTTTTGGAAAATGGCGCCACTTCACAGCTTCTGGGTTTCAAATCCTGTAGGACAATTAGTCCTCAGGTGAAAATACCTATACTTGCAAAGTGACGCCGTCTTTATCTCTCAGGTTATTTTTATCAGCAAGCTGCCTTACCATTATATTCGACCTTTACCCAAAACCGAAGGGCATCAAATGGCAGCCATGCAACCTACTTCCACCTTGTTGGCAGCGATTTCGATTCTCGAGCATTCCATTGAGGTGTGAGAGATATGTTATTTCTGGTGATAGAAGTTCACTCTCGACGTGGTTCGGAAGTCACGTAAAGCCGTTGGTCCCGTTGCTGAATAACCACTGGTTCCATGCAACGTCAAAACACCGTACAAACAAACAAACCAGACACCTTGAGAGGCTTCCAGCCGACAAACTAATAGCGATGTATCTCGAAAACCTATGGAAGCTGAACAAGAGAAAACAGTTCTTGGAGTCAGAACAACCGCTTAGCGAATGGGTCTAAGGCCCCGTCCACACGGCCGAGCTTTGCTCGACGAACTTTGTTCGATGTGGCGTCAGAAGCGGAGAAACTGCGGTAAAGTTCTGACTTTACCCACTTAGACACTTCTCCCTTGCTTATTTTCACTGACTAAATTTTCTTTCTTATTTCTAGACTGGCGGCTTTTCCTTATTCAACTTGACAACTAGATGGATTTTTATCCAATCTAAAGTTGATGTCAGGTTCAGTATGAAAGATTATCCCCTTGCTGATACAGTGACGATTTTAAGACGTTCCTTAACGAAACTGATGTTTGTATTTTATTATAATATCAATACAAACGTTTGTGACGACAACAAAGTCGCCACAAATTTGAAAAGAGATATTTTCCATTTGTATTTTGTGCAAGCGTCCAAGTGTTTATATTCGTTTTTTCTCTCAAGTTACCTTTTGGAAATTTGAGTTACTTAAAAATGATGTGAAAACATATTCTTCTGGGTGTTCTTATTTGCATATTCATGTTGACTTAATCAAGAAAATTCTTTGCTCCAGAAATACCAGTACAAAATATTCCAATTTATAATTCAAAGAATTAATTAACACTTCTTTTCTTGTGGAATTCTCCTACTAAACACCCCACGGATAATGTTTTCCGGGAAAACAGTAGGTTGGACATTTCTAAGGAAACAATTTTGCAGCCAAAGAAATGTAGTGAATGTCCTTTGTAAATAATTTTTTAAACTTTCATTATTAAAAACTTTTATGCTATCTTGTACGCCATATTCTACGTATAAGAAAAGAAGTAAATATTCCCAGGTGCTCTGTTCAGTCGTGTTCACACAATGTAAACTATCTACCAATGCGTTATGCTCTCTGGGACAGCGTAGAAAACATGGCGTGGGCCTGTCAGACTGTCAACACGACAGACAATCCGTTATTATACGATGAATTTTCTCTTTAGGCTTCGCGTTTTCTGTTATTTAGTCTATAAGGCACAAAGCCACTCTCATATCTGTAGTAGTCTTGATTTGGCAGAAGAGACTTATCTCAAGACATGAGATGATAATCTGATAACTTGATGCCCTTATCAGACCCGATCTGACAGAGTGAATGAAGCGTCAGACTCCATTTTTGAAAGAGAGGCTAAAAAATTTGGAAAACGGAGGCACGAAAAGATTTCCAAAGTCTGAGCAGCATTGCTAAAATATCCCTAACATCTCCAAAGCAGGGTGCAGGCATGTCAGCCATTCCAGGAGGTAGCTACGTCTCAAAATACTCTTTCTCCTTTCATGATTTCAGAGAACAGATTAAATTTGGTAACACACTGGATCACTAAAAGCTTATACGTACAGTTCTGATCCTAATATGAATGTACATTCGCAGTATGTCACTCATTTAGAAACTGGTTAACATATACAGAAAATTATAATATAATTCCACAGCAGAGTTATTGCTGATGCCTAAATTTAGGAAACCAGCGCAAACTGAAATTTCACCTGTTTCCTCAGACTGGTCTAGTTTTAATATCAGTGAAATAAGAAATGTAATGCGGTCATGAAAATCGTCATTATTTTGTCAGAACTGGCGTGAAATGGGAAGCTCTTTGAGGACAGCTCGTTTTGGAATTCTATCCCTTCCTCAGTTTTTAATTCCTATCATTCGCTTTGCAAGAAGAAGGCCTGTCGATCCCTTCAGAATTGGTCCTCTCTCTTACTTATCCATTGTCTCGATTTTTTTTTTTAGGCGCAGGATGGATAAAGATAGTAGGCCTCTACCAACCTTTAAAACACAGCAACTGGTTTCTTGTTCCTCCAAGCATAGATTTATTTTGTTTGTTTGTTTGTATGGTGTTTTTACATTGCATGGAACCAGTGTTTATTCAGCAACGGGACCAACGGCTTTACGTGACTTCCGAACCACGTCGAGAGTGAACTGCTATCACCATAGACTTATTCAATCATAAGCTGAGAAATGATTAAAAGTTAATTTCCCTGTATTAATTGGATTCAATTTCAATAAAATGCACAGAATATATTTCGATCTCAGACCAGATCTCCCTCTGGAGGACTGGTTTGCGATGCATTCGAGTAAGGTGCGTTCACACGGTCGAACAATGCCCGACGGACAAACATTGTTGCCATATCGAAAGGCGAAGCAGGATGACGTCAAAAGCGTTGAAACGAGGGAAGTAGATCTGGCAACAAACTGTGGTACCAGTTGAAGTTGTAGATCACTGTTCTTACTCTGCTCACAAGGCAAACTCTGGTAAGCAATTGTTAATTGGTAACAATGTTTGTCCGTCGGACTTCGTTCGACCGTGTGAACGCACCCTAAGGAACGCAGGATGAAATGCCACGAAAAAGTTAAGACCTTCTTGAACAACTTAATCGAAATAATCCGGGGTTCGTCTGATCCCCCCTTTTTTTTTCGTCTTGAAACGATGTTCGTTTATTGCAGGAGTTACCTAAATCGATGTGTATTTCTGGTGATAGAAGTTCACTCTCGACGTGGTTCGGAAGTCACGTAAAGCCGTTGGTCCCGTTGCTGAATAATAACCATTGGTTCCATGCAACGTAAAAACACCATACAAACAAACAAATCGGTATCATAAAGACGATGAGAACTTGAGTTAAGCGAAACCTGGATGAGAGAAAATGATGATGACGACGACAATACCTGTCTGAAAATGTTGAGTTTTTTCACGTGCCAATCCCTTAACGAAAATCAAGACAGTGCTCAGTTTATAATTAGGCTTTTTTTTTCATCTAGTGCCATCCAATTTTCTAAATGTGGATCATCCTAATCGTGTTTTGTACTACCTATTTTTAATTACGCTTTTGTTAAATGTATAAAAGGAAACCGTATGAACTATCGTAATTCCACTGTACAAAATACAGACAACCAAGCAAATACGAGCCTCAATTAATTGTTGCTCACAACTTTGTTACCCAGATACTTTTAGGCTAATGATTTTCAAGGTCACGCTGACCCTTCAAGCATACGTATGTTCCACAACTGCTTTGAACTTGTAAGCGTGAACTCGTCGGCTGTCACATTCAGTCAAGTTCAAGATGTTCTCGATATTCATTAAACTCGACACGAATTTATCATTTTCAGTTATTTGGACAATATCTTTGTTCGACTTGTTCTGAAGCTCCAAGTATACTTTGGAGTGTTACAACGCTCTCTAACAATCATATGAAAAGACTGCCTACATATATGATATGCTCAAGTGTATAAGGGTCATAATGAATATTTTGAGAGAGAAAAGACGAACGTTTTCTCCAAAGGCCTCTGCGAGTTTTCAATACTCTGATTGCAGAATTTTCGAGTTGATTCATATACCTATTCATCATCGTTGATCAGCAGTGTCATTTCTTGCCTTTCAACGGCAATAATAATTTAATTCCAGTTAGGGGGCAACCCCTCCCCTACCACCCGAGCAACCCCCGCAAGGCACCACCTCGCCTCGCCTCCACAACACAGAATTTCCCCCGTAGTGAGGCGGCCGCCTGATCGTGCGAGGCATACGAGAGAACCTGGCGGTCGGAAATTGACTTATTTAGAGCGGCTGCTTCAAATGCCTCACAACCGTTGCTTTTGCAAGGTATTTCTGGCGTAGTTCTATCAGCCGACGCGACGGGGAATGGAAGAAGAGGGGGTGAGGGTGGGGAGGGAGGTAGAGGTGGTGGGTGGAGGGGGAGGGGAATCTTGCTCCACTGAACAAAACCATCCTCCCTCTGAATTTGCCTCCTTCCAAATGAATGGACGAACACGGAGAAGTCTCTGGCATGTGCACATCATTTGAATCTAGTTACATTCCGAATATACATACACAGTAATATAACTATACTCTGTTTTTTTTCCATCTGTCCATCCGCCTGTGGTGTTTGTGTATGGTAACACTGCGTTCGGGGCTTGAGATAGTCACATTAAGCTTTCATTCAACAATAATAACAATATCCTATTTCGAATTTTAACGGTGTAATTCGCATACAGTAAATTATTTAAACACTTTTCAGTTGCAAATGTACACCCAGATATCCTTTTATTGACCTAAAATTTACACATAGCGTAACTATTTAAAGCCCGGGAAGCAGTGTTACCATGTGAAAACACCAAAGGCGGATGGACAGATGAAAAAAAAAACAGAGTATAGATATGAAGAGAAACATGTATGCAGTGTCAGTAAGTAAATACGTGCATACTTACATACATACATTACATATATAATATTGTAGTATGCACATAAGAGCAACATTCAGTGTTTAAGATACTCGTTTTCCACCAATATTGTAGTATTTTCATAGGAGCAATATCCAGTGGTTAAGATACTTGCTTTCCACCGAGGGAAAGAACAGAGACGTTCCATTAAGCTTCCTTCCCCTTTCATCTGTTGATCTTAAGCAGCGCATTGGTGGGATGGAAGTTAGGGTTTGGAGCACACACCCAAAACATTTGCCAAGCCTCTCTATGGGCATTTATACGTTAAATTACTGAATCGAGGATGAACCCCAAATTCAGTCAATTCCTAGATCATCTTTAACGTATACCTACACGGGTGGTCTGTCTACAGCGAATTGAGTCCACCGAGTGTTTGTGGAACCGACCCTGATCATGCACACACTCTCTAACTTCCTTGATATAAAGGTATTTAGATACCAGTGACTTCCTCTACATGTGCCCAACACTTTCTGTGTCTTATTCTATTTCCTAACGCTTCCAAATCACACGCTATGTATATCAATTTATTATTCTCCGTGTCAAATGCGCTCATCTCTCTTTTGACATCTGCTAGCCTTATCGCTCTCTAGCACATCTCTCGTTCCCTGTTCCTCAACATGCAACATGCAACTGTTCATAGCCAGAGCTTCAACTTCATTCTTTCATCTGCATTCAGCATCGTAGCTTTCCTCCCATAGAGGAAAGTTGGCTCAGCAACCACCCTTCAAACATTAAAGTTTTGGCTTCGATAGACTCTTCTTCTCTAAACCTTTGCTTACGCCTTCTTCCTTCTTTGTTTCGTCTGTTCTTTGAACAACTTTATCTGTCTACCACTGGTTTTGCTCTACAGTACTAAGACGAATCTACTGCTGCCGTTCTTCGTTTTGCTCCATAGTACTAAGACGAATCTACTGCTGCCGTTCTTCGTTCATCCATAGTACCATTCATTCCTACATCTTCCTAGATTTCGCTTATACTCAAATCATTACTATTATTTTCACTGTTTTAGTTTTCACCTACACAAGACTCTCAGACTCTTCCTCTAGCTTCTGAAATCCCGATCCTCTCCTCTCCTCTCCTCTCTCTCTCTCTCTCTCTCTCTCTCTCTCTCTCTCTCTCTCTCTCTCTCTCTCTCTCTCTCTCTCTCTCTCTCTCTGTTTCTGTGTGATTGATATCTTTTTACGGTTACACACAGCATAATTCTAATGTTCAAATCTTACGAATGGTTCAAGCGCAATTATACTTGGGAAGAATCCGTTTACTGTTAAACTTCTACAAGATTCAGTACTACAACGATTACCGAAATATATTAATATTTATTTCCATTGTGCGTGAGTGTGCCAGAATAAAAAATAAACAATCATTATCTAATGAAACCCGCCTCATCTTAAAAGTGGGATTTTGTTGACAGGGAAATATCTTTTTATTTGTCAGTCCCCAAGTTAATTGGAAGACTAGAAATAGTCTTCAAAAGCTTCATCGGTGCTTCATATATATTTAGCGTTAATGTAATGATCTTAGAACTCATTTATAACTCACAATGAAGGGGTTCATTAACATCACAACCAAATCCATCTCTTGCCATCCTGTCTCACAGATACAAACATGACACTTGCATTCACTGCAGATGTGCTCTGCCGTATTTACATGGCCGTGCGAAATCCTATTCCCATATAATTAGCACTGACTTGGTTTTATTTGCATTCCTAAACTTGGAGCGCAAAAATAAATATAAATGGAGCAACCATTTATGAAGCTGATTTTTTTCCTGCAATTTATGGGTTTATTAACCCTTTAAGTCTGGTTTTTGGTCCAGTTTGTTTGTAGTCTCCAAATACATATAAACATATGATTAAAATCTAACTGCAAAAACATCTTGAATAAGCTTATACTCTCTTTCTCTCTCTCTCTCACACACACAAATATATATTATATATATATATATATATATATATATATATATATATATACATAAATTCTTCTGTTAAAACAGGATATCTCTCAAGTATAAGAGGCCATTAAAACACTCTGCTTTAAAGCTAATGACTATATTTCGGTGGACTCACTTCCACTTCTTATCAAGGGTGGATGTGAGACCACCGAAATATAGTCCTTAGCTTAATGGGACTTTTATACTGGAGATATATATATATATATATATATATATATATATATATATATATATATATATATATATATACACTGTGTGTGAGTGTGTGTGTGTGTGTGTGTGTTATGAGCAGGATTACGTGCCACGCTGTATAGAGGTCAATAAGGGCAGAGGGTGAATATTTGGCAACTTTCGGATTCAGCACTGACCGAGCCCGACTGGGCACTTCCGGTGCAGATTCGGCATTGTCAACCTTACCAGAGAGGCGCCTGGGTACAGTCCACGTGTAACGGAAGTAGATTCCGAATGGAACATTCTCTAGAAGTCCTGTCCGGTTACAAATCTGGATTTGAAAGAGTGTCTGTGCGGGTCCGTGTGTTAGTTTGTTTTCATGGGAGTGGCCGATAAGGCAAATGCGTGAGCTTTCGTGAAAGTGTGTAGCATTGTGGCTGCTGGAGCTATATATACGTAACAGACGTGGGAATCCAAGCTCTTAATTACCTGTTGGAAACATGTAGCTATCATGGATAGACCACGCAACACGAAAGTGCAAAATGAGTGGAAATAGAGCGGGAGGCTGTTTAGACATCTGTCGTAATTTGAGTTTTGACTAATGGACTTGTCGTATTAATATAGAACATTTAGCGTCGCTGTGTGGGAAAGGGAATTTGGTTTTCTCTTTCGTTTTCACTACCGTTTTTTTTTTTTTTTTTGACATTTGATACTGGTTGAATGGAAATGAGCGGCTTTGGCTTATTTCCATTTAACCAGTATCATGTTGGGTTTGCAAAATAAAGTCTATTTTTGTATCTCAGCCTTAATTTAACTATACCCGTTTAGATATAGGATGTGTTAGACGTTGTGTTTGTTTGAGAGAGAGAGAGAGAGAGAGAGAGAGAGAGAGAGAGAGAGAGAGAGAGAGAGGAGTGGTCTGTGAGAGAAAGAAGCTAATCTTCGGCCAAATATGCCAACTTCACAGGTAGCTGCAATAGCTGAAGTCTTAGGGGCTTGACATATATATATATATATATATATATAATATATTATATATATAATATATATATATATATATCTATATATATAAATATAATTATATATATATATAATATATATGTATATATAGTAACTTCCCTTAGCGTGACGGGACTCCGGAGAAATAAAAAGACTTTGATCACTTCCACAGTCATACTTTGCTAAATCCTGGATGAGACCTCTGTAGAAAACTTCCGTCGCGATTCAGGCTGGAAAATATTTCCTATCTTCATCATGTATAATCGTGCAAACGTTCTGGACTACCTCAGTTCCTTCGTCAAATGGAGATCACCAACTTTATGTAGGTAACCGATAGTAGAAAATAAATACAAAACCAAGATAAGCAGCGGGGGGAGGGGGGGGACATATTCAAGTTCTACGCACTTTGCGAACTTCCTCGCGGGTTGTTTCGAAGAAGAAGTCTTCAGGGAAACTGAAAATCCCACCATCTACTGCTGATCTATCGACGACAACTTGTGAAGATGACCGACGAGGATGCCCTCTCACGTATCACGAACACCTTTATTAAGGCAGTGCCCGTTAGAGTCCCGAACGTTACCTGAAATCGACTTTCTGTGCCTTCCATGGCAGCAGTTGGACTTTTGCAGGAAAGGAGATGAATAACATCTTCTAGCAACCTGCGATGAACGACTTCCCCGATAGCACGGTCAGAACGGTCATTAAGTGGACAATTAACCGTTGGCACGACAACGAAATCAATGGAGAAACAGCGATGATGGGCGAATTAGAATGAAAAGCGCGAACGTCCATCATGTCGGCGCTACGACGGATATATATCTACTTATCCAATTAGGTGCCGCATCCCCTCCTCGCCAACAGCGTCATCACCCTTTGCCCAACGGGGCTGGATCAACCAATTATGCAAACATACTTGTCAGGGTGAGGAATGCTGCGGTCCTTACGAAGCTTCTCATGCTGTGAGGACTCGTATACTCGGCTGTCGAGGAACTGACGAGCTCCCTCCAGGATGGTGGCATCACTGAAGAGACAAGATTGGCTCTCTTCTGCCCACGGAGTTATATAGTAGCAGCTGGAACGAAGTATAGACCTTGAGACCAACACCGAGCGGCTCTCCCTCCCTCCAGCATCTATAAGCTTTACGTATAGAAGAAGGAAAACCTTCAATTCATTCCAGCTCCAACATCAACAGTTATTTCCCGCCTGGATTGCCATTCCTACTATTCCCATAAAACGTTATTCCCGCTCGCCGATTGCATAATTACCCCTTTCACTTGCTTTTACTTTCCTCCTTCTTTGATGAAGGCAATGGCAATTTATTTTTCCATCTATTTGGTGTAGATTGAAATTATTTCCGCCTGCATGAAACCATTAAGAATATATGTATAATGTATGTACATAGGAGTATATGTACATACATTATAAAATATATATATATATATATATATATATATATACTAAATATATTTGATATACTATATATGCATAATATATATATACATACATACACATAAATATATATATATATATACATATATATATATATATATATATATATATATATATAGATATATATTAATATACATACATACATATATATATATATATATATAATATATATAATATATATATATATACTACATATATATATATATATATATATATATATATATATATATATATATATATATATATATATATATACTATTTTGTAGCAAACTTCTTCAGGAACAGTCCTTACCCTCTCCTAACCGCAAAAATATTCTCTTTAGACTTCCCATTCCCTTTTCTTTTCCAAATCCCCCGCATAAAAAAAGAACGAAAGGAGAGGAAAAAAAAAAAAAAAAAAAAAACCTGGATGCCGTCGAATATTTGCCATCTATTTTGCAACACATTTCGGACCCGATTCCTTCCGGTCATTTGCCTTAGCTGACGGCACAATGGCCTCCCTCCCTCCTCCCCAACCCTCGTCTTAAGCATTCGCTTACAGCGCCACATCGGCCACGCTCATTTCATCCTTACCCCTATTTAAGAGGAAAAGATGGCTGATGTTGATGGTGGGGGGGGGGGGGGGGGGGTGCGGTCGGGGTGGGGGTAGGAAGGAGGGGAAGGGTGGACGTCGAGAATGAGCTCTTGATATTTCCAGTGGTCACATCTTACAGAAGGCTTAGCTGCGACGCTGCATGACTGTTTTCAACAAATTTCAAATGAAACTCAAGTTTAATATAATCCGTCTGGAAACTCCCTTTAAACATTCAGGGGTGGCTCTAAGAAAAAAAAAAAGACAATCGTCACTGCCGCGTACATCGGAATGCAGAATCGCAGATGAACTTGAATCATAAAAGTTCCACAACGTTGGCAGCTTCAAATATTTACACAGTAACTGATCAGCAGTGTCTCAAGCGTCCTACACACTGCGCTGTTTACCTCAAACTTGCACGAACTCAAGAACTTCCTGGATATTAATGGAGCCCTTCTTTTCCAGTACCTCTTCACATTTAAGATGGTTGTATGTCAAATTTAGTTTCGAATTCAAGCTTTCTCATTGACGGTGCAAATTTAAATAACCAGGGGTCTTTTTAGAGTTGATTGTACCCACATATTTTGTGGTTACACCTGGATCTCAACTGATGCCAACTATACTCTGTTTTTTTTCATCTGTCCATCCGCCTGTGGTGTTTTTGTATGGCAACACTGCGGCCCGGGCTTTAGATAGTTACATTCAGTTTACATTCAACGATTATAATAATATCCTATTTCGAATATTAACGGTGTAATTCGCATACAGTAAATTATTAAAACACTTTTCAGTTGCAAACGTACACCCAGATATCCTTTTATTTACCTAAAACTTACAAATAGCGTAACTATGTAAAGCCCGGGACGCAGTGTTACCATACAAAAATACCACAGGCGGATGGACAGATGAAAAAAAACAGAGTATAGTTTTGAAATGAGCGTTCTGGACCATCGTCTCAAATCAACCTTTCAAAGCTCTCATGCTTAACGATCAAGATTTAAAACGTAGTGGCGATAATTAAACGCAGCCGTAAGTTCTGAGCACTGATTGTAGCCTTGGCCTTGGTCTGATATGGAGTTACCATAACATTATACATAACCGTTCGAATATTAAATTTAGCAGTTTGAGCCAAACCATCAATATCCCATATAAAGCCACCATTCTGTTAGAGCATGAGTATTAGACATCTATACTGTTTTTTTTTTCATCTGTCCATCCGCCTGTGGTGTTTTTGTATGGTAACACTGCGTCCCGGGCTTTAGATAGTTACATTCAGCTTACATTCAACGGTTATAACAATATCCTATTTCGAATATTAACGGTGTAATTCGCATTCAGTAAATTATTAAAACACTTTTCAGTTGCAAATGTACACCCAGATATCCTTTTATTTACCTAAAACTTACAAATAGCGTAACTATCTAAAGCTCTCTCGAAACGCGACTAATCAGACCTGGAAAACAGTTGTCGTAAGTAACACCGAGACTATAGCGTTCAAACAAAGCTTCCTGAATCTTATTACCCGTAGTCTCTTGGCGTTTAAACAAAGTTGACTGTTTACAAACTAGCTTTTCTCAATTCAAACAAATCAAATTGGAACTCAAAGTAGTAAGTGCGATGATAATGGTATAAACTAAAATCACTCTAGTACAAACTCGCGGTATTTTCGATTAAGGAAAGGTAAAATTTATATGCAATTACCATCGAAAAAAATAACGATGGCAAATTTAAATGTTTTTCAAAATACCTAAAACATTTTATGATAAACCTGAGAAAAAATATTATATTTTTGGTCGACTGCTTTATCGTGAAGAAATGAAGCAGTACTGAAAAAAAGACAGAGATGAAGAACGATTTATTTAATTTTCAGGCTGTTAGACTGTCAATAGAACGCAGCAGAAGAGAACAAGGAAAGGAGAGAGAGAGAGAGAGAGAGAGAGAGAGAGAGAGAGAGAGAGAGAGAGAGAGAACTCTAGTTTATGGATAAAAAAAGAGGTGTTTGAAATATCACAGTAGTTCTTAGCTGGTAGATTTAACTTACTTCTGAAGAATATTTTTCGTTTGCCACATTTACAGCAATTGTTTGGCTAATTATTGCAACCATTTAGAAGAGCTTTTCAAGGCGTTTCGAATATAATTTCATCAAATTTGGGTTTATTGTATAGAAGCAAAAACACAAGTCTTTCATTTGGGATTAAGACGAAATAAAAAAAACATACGCTGACAGATGTTCTCATTGTTTACGCTATAACTGACATTTAAGTGAGAGAACTTTAGTTTGAGAACTTTAATTTCGGCTCCCTATTCTTCATATATTTATATATATACTATATATATATATATATATATATATATATATATATATATATATATATATATTATAATATATATATTATATATTTATGTTCGTGTATGTGTTGGCGTATAAATATATATATGAATTTATCATTGCTCTCATATGCAAGTAAGATTAGTACCAATAATAATAAGGGCAACAAAAGAAAAGACCTACATTTTGTGACTGTCTCCACAAAAATAAAGACGCCAGAAAAATATCTATTTGAAATATGAAAACGTGTCAAGGTCCTTTAAAAAAGAAAGGGAAAAACTGTTTTGAGAAAAAGATGAAAAAAAAACTTTGAAAAATCATATCGCACCCAAAAACAAAAAAATCAATTGGTCTGGTATTGAACTTCAATTGTTCAAATATGCAAAAAAAGGGGGAAAAGAAAGATAAAAATACACGTATGCAAAAAAAATTGTTTCACATTTTAGAAATGCAGCTCTTTTTTTTATTCCCTCCACCTGAAAAAAGGAACCTTTCCCTTTTGCCCAATACAAAGTGATGAGTTTTGCGAGACTCGCATCGATTTTCTCTCTCTCTCTCTCTCTCTCTCTCTCCTCAGATTCCCTTTTGACTGGATCTTTTTTAAATTCGTCAGCATTTCCACGAAGGTATTGTCTCTCTCTATCTTTTCTCATATTCATTTCCAACGAGACCGTTTTATTATAGCTCATCAGCGGCTTCACTCAGCTATATTCCGCCTTCCTTATCAATCTTTCCGAGGCTATTACACGCACACGCACATACACACACACACATGTATATATATATATATGTATATATATATATATATATATATATATATATATATATATATATATATATATATATATATAGAGAGAGAGAGAGAGAGAGAGAGAGAGAGAGAGAGAGAGAGAGAGAGAGAGAGAGAGAGAGAGAGAGAAAAGTGGTTTAAATAATATTAATTTACTCATTAATTTGATATGCTCTCCATTGGAAGTAAAAAAAAAATATGAAGAGAGAAGTATATTAAGGAATTTTCCCTTCAAAGCTTTAATTCGTTTTTTAAACCCATATTTGCTAGGTGACTGAGACATCAAATAAAAAAAGACATTTTGTTAATATAAAAGAGTAATTTTAAGGATTTCCTTTCTTACAAGTTCAAATATGTACAATCTGCAAGTATATGCTTCTGGCACCGTGATAATATTATTATACAGTGCTAGTCAGTAAGAGTGACAGTATCCTCTCTACAGACTTGGAAAGAACGGCAACTTCAAAGTGAGATGTAGACTGCTTAAGGCAATAACGGTAAATGGAACCTATTATCAAGATGGATAATCATACAAATCAGCAAAGATATTGGAATTCAGAAGTCCTCTTCTGATGGCTTTGATTGATTACTAAAAGGCATCTGACATCATCAACATAAGAGAAGGCTTCCTTCACCACACTATTCGTATTAAATCTGTAGAACTATTTGACAAAATACAAGCAGATACAAGGTTAAAGGCTGATGGAGGCTTGTCAAGCGAGACTGCAGTAAATATTGGGTTGCCATAGTACAGTGTTCTGTCACCTTTTACCGTTTGCACTTTTCATGGACCTTACAGTGAAAAAACATGGTTGGAGACGAAAGAGAAGGTTCATATTTGGAATACCGTTCCAGGCTTGACGATCGTAGGACACGCAAATGATGTTGTGTTAGATAATAAAACATCACAAGAATTTACAAAGAGTGTTGAACAGAATGCATTATGCACCTGTTGATGATGGACTAACGATTTAGAACAACGGAAATAGTAAGGAAAGATGATCCACAAAGGGATAAAATAACACTAAAAGATGATGACTTTAGTTGATTCTTTCAAATATTAAGGAATAACAACATCCAGCGATGGACGACTGAATAAGATTTGGAAATCAAGTAGACTGATTTCGAATCATGTCTTTACAATGAAACGTTACCTAGAAGATTTTACTTATTTAAGAACAAGTCTTTCAAGTGTCAGCTGGATCGGAGCTGTGAGACGAGAGGCTCGAGATGAGTGGAGATTTGTGGAAGTGAAAATGCAGGAAATGTGTCAGTGGCACAAGCTCACAAGGGCTCCGCAGCGTTGTGTTGGTAATGATGACACTGATGATAGATAGTGGAAGAATGGAAGTGATTAATACACTAAGGAAATCTGGGGTAAAAGTATAGTGGGTGACTGGAGCATGACAGGAGAGGTCAGTCAATGACTAAGTGAAACAGGGAAAGAATCGCAGAGGAGATGTGTATTCATATCAACAAAAATTAAAATCTATGGAAGGTTTATTAAAAAAAAGTCTTCATTATGGGAGGGAAAGGTGGCTTCTAATTGCATCAAATAAAAATGGAGGCTGCTAGGATGAAGTTGCTTAAAATATGAAGACTGAGAAGGATGGAGAGGGTGAGATAAGTGGACATACGGAGACGTGAACAGTTTAATGTAGGTAAAAAGAAGAATGTGTGTCTTGAAGTGGTCTGGTCATGTGGAGAGAATATGTTGATGAAAAGTACACGGAGAGAGTTAGTTTTGGAAAAAAGAAAAAGGATGAGAACGTTTTGGCAAGTTTGGGAATGTTATAAATAACGTTGAAGGGATATCTAAGCAATATTTGGCTGATGTAAATGCGAATACAGAAAGTAATTTCAGCTTGAGCCGAGGGTTACAAATGTAACAAAGACAAATTAGTTTCATAAGACAAATACGAATAGAAGACTGATGAAAAATGTACTGGGAAGAATGACACCAAACTGGAAGTAATGTCCAATAAAAATGTAGAGTTTGAGGGTATAGGCATACAATAAGGAATAAAAAACAATAAATGCTTTACGAAAAGACTCCGAGGGCTTCGTGATACAAAAATGAAGTCTGATGAATACCTGCTGCATGACCAAAGTGATCACGTACTGGTATATGAAAGGATGGATAATGTAGTCAAAATGAAAGTGAGAGAGTGAAAGATCAAGCGTAGTGAAAATCGATGGGTGAGTCTGAGCAACTGTCTTAGAGAAAGCAGAAGTGCTTAGAGAAAGCAGAAGTGCTTAGAGAAAGCAGAAGGGCTTAGAGAAAGCAGAAGTGCTTAGAGAAAGCAGAAGTGCTTAGAGAAAGCAGAAGTTCTATTGAAGGAATGTTGGCGAAAACATAGTTCTGAGGAAAAGAGCTAACACAGAGGTGTATTAAATAAGCATATGAGAACGTCATTACAGATACCAGAGAGATGTTTGATGGACTCTTGGGTAAAACGTGTTTATGGGGAATAGCTGTGGACATGACGACAATACAAGAACTGCATCAGTTTCTCTCATCAAGTCCCTCGCTGGACGAGCGGTTTTCTAGTTCGGCTGCCAATCCGGTGGTCCGAAGTTCGAATCCCGGCTCGGCCATCGCGGAATCAGAGGAATTTATTTCTGGTGATAGAAATCCATTTCTTGATATTGTTTGGTTCGGATCCCACAATAAGCTGTAGGTCCCGTTGCTAGTGACCAATTGGTTCCTAGCCACTTAAAATAATATCTAAAATATCTAATGCTTCGGGCCAGCCCCAGGAGAGCTATTAATCAGCTCAGTGGTCTGGTAAAACTAAGAGATACTTAACTTTTAACTTTCTCAACTACAGGAGACAAAACACGTTGTCAATTACGCAAGGTTTACATCGTCACTGAATGATGTCAGCTGCATCCTAAAGAACCCATCTGACAATGCGTCCAAGACAAAGAAATTCATAAAAAAAAAATCCAGTTGGTTTCATTGTGAAAAGTATCAAATTCATCTGCATTTTATCGATAGAAATCGATAACACATCTAAAGCAAGGATCGATAAGGCGGTAGGGCTTTGCTCTGATGGGGAGATTAATCCGTGTCGTACACAGAGGTTGTACGTTTTCATTCTCTCGATAGAACAATCAGTTGGTAACGGGATTAGTTTAAGTATCAGCACACCTGTGTCGTTGCTGAAGATAAACTATGAGAGAAAACGCTACCTTTCCAGAGTCCACTGGAGAAGCCGAAGATGTACGATAAAACATAACTCAATTTAACACACAACTGCTGTGTGAGGATCCAACAATGGAATATGGTTATCATGGAAACTTGACTCTTGAGGAGTTTCAGAATTTACTCTGGTAATTTCAGCAGCAGTTCTTTCTGTAGAGGAGGCAGCGGACAAATTTTTGGAACCAGACATATGAACTGCAAAATTCCACCAAGATAAAAATGGATTGTCTGATGCATGTCAATAAGGAATACGGTGCTTCAAGAGGAAGAAGTCTCAAGTATCTCTGAAATAACGATCGCAATTGCTGTTTGGTAATACGTTTCTGAGTCACTGCATCGTATGGTTTGATTCGGAATAATAGTAATAAAGTGGGGAATCTGCCAAAAAAAATTGATATATTATGCGTATATTAAGTAAAGCGCCCAGTTTACGCACGGAGATCATCTCCTTTTGGGCAATTTATAAATAAGTGATATATTCAGCGAAATGAAGCTGCATGTTTTTAGTGAAAAGGTTCTTTGGAAATTCCGATCATTTATGCAGTCCAGGATTAATCACTCCACACCTTTGAAAACAGCCGTTTCCTACTCGTAGTATCCCTTCGTCATCGTTTGTCCCTATAATTTGCAAGACACGGCATCTGCCAAAAGGCTCAATTACAAACTTCATGACCTAGGCGTTGGAGGTTAGGAACTTGATCCCCCCAAAACGGAATATAATTTTTTTTTCTTTTTTACATGAACAGTTGCACGCGTTTGATGATGGTCGACCACAGAGTATTTTTAATGAATGAATCTTTGGTGTAGTTTTCTTGACGAAAATGAAATTGTTGTTTTAACAATTCTTATATTTGCCTCGTATCACCCTTTGATTTTTTTTAATCACTGTGTTGTGTCTTGACTCCCGTTCGGTTGATCAGTCTGCAAAAAGGTGGCATGACGAAACCAAAGGTTCTCGTCGCCTGTTTGTTACTACTTTCATCTCTCCTTTTTAACGTTTATCTCCATTCACCTGCTTTATGTTCCTTGCCCTTCGTTTTGCATCGAATTGTCCGTTTTTAAATCCTTTTTTGGATCATCATAACTTCGCTTTCAACTTCACTCTTTCGTTAATTTATTCAAATTTTGTTAATCACATTCTTTCATGATTTGTCTAAATGTTTGTTTACGTAAAAGGGAATAAATACAGCAACGCCTGCAACTCTAGATAAAAAAACCTTTAGAGAACAGTTCTCTTAAGAGAAACTTGTTCCCGAATAAAGCGGACGCTCACATTCACATGGAAATACAGAAGCAGAAAAGAAATTTCAGCATTTTTATGTTACAGTCGCATTATACGCATGACATCTTCATTTTTGTCTAAATCGCTGCGGAGACACCGCGGCCAGAAAAGAACATCATAAGTATAAAAAAAGCCAGACTCAGAACAAAAAAAACAAGTCCACACCAACCACTTCAGAAATTAGAAAAGGTGTTTGTGCGTGTGTACGTATGTGTATATCTATGTCGAAGTCTCTTAGTGTATGAGAGCGCTTATATGACCAGCATAAACTTCCTCTTTAAAGGCAAAGTTTCTCTACAAACAATTTCTTACGAAAAAGTAAACAAAAGAATTGTGTTAACAGAAAAATGAACGAGAAGATAAAAACAAAGTACTTACTCCCCTAACAAAGCTTTTTGATGAAGGGGTGTGTGTGTCGGGGGAGGGAGGGGGGATGGGGAGGGGTAAGGGAGAGGGAGGGGCGATAGGATGGTGTCTAAAACTTCTTGCTGAATGGGAGCTCCCATCTCATTAACGGGTTGTTCGCTGACCGCAAACGCCCTTCTCCTCCCTACGAGAAAAAGTAAGGTTTCTTCAAAAAAGGACTCGGAAAATTACTTTTCCCTCATTTCTCAAATAGGAGAGTTTTACCCTTCATGAAGCGATACAGAGAGAGAGAGAGAGAGAGAGAGAGAGAGAGAGAGAGAGAGAGAGAGGAGAGAGTTTCTATTATTCTTAATATAATTGAATTGTCTTTCATAAAACCATATTCATGCATATATCGTTTTATGAAGGACAATTCAATTATATTAGGAATAATTGAAACGAGCACAAACAGAAGAAAGTACGGGCAATAATTAATGATTAATAAAAGGTATCTATACCCACTCAGAAGAAGTTTATACCTTAAGTCACTTTTTCCACAAATACTGATGTCTCTTTTCACTACCCCAAATTCTACCCATAAGGCTGTTTCCAAGATCAATCTTATTATCAGGCAAATCATAACAAAAAACTGATTTATTTCTCTTCAAACACGAACCAGCAAGGATGGCACAGTGCTGAATGGCTGGAGAGGCACAGCTGGGGTTTTGGGGGGGGTTGGGGGGTTGGGGGGTTGGGGGAGGGGTGGGGGAGAATTGGCTTGGTGGTTATCTCTGCACATAAGCTTGAACGTCAGAGAGCAGAACCTATTACAATGATTCGTGATAGCCATTACGTAAACAAATGGCGTGAGCGAAGTCAGCAGTCACACAGAAAAAAAAAAAAGTGAAACAAACGCATCGATACCTAAAGATGAATCCACAAAAGCACTAAAAGAGACAGGTCAGTGACAGAGAGAGAGAGAGAGAGAGAGAGAGAGGTACGCTTGGTGTTGCTAAGTGAGGAAAGTGTTGAGGGAGGTGGGAAACAGAAACAGGAGCACGAGGGGAGGGAAGGGTGGGGGGGGAGGGGCAGGAGGAGTGAGAGGGTTGATATACTGAAAGAGAGAGAGAGAGAGAGAGAAGAGAGAGAGAGAGAGAGAGAGAGAGGAAAGGTACTGAAATAAAGGGGATGGACAGAAAGCAAAAGGTACAGACACTCGAAGGTGAAGAGAGGCGAAATTGTGAGGAAAAAGATACCTGGATGTCTGGTCACTGATGTTTGCTGGATCATAAGAAAATAAAAGAAGAAGAAGAAGAAGAATGTTGTGAATTAACTTTTCAGAGATTATGAAAGATTAAGATGTTAAAGAATCACGATAAAACTGACTGGAGAGAGAGAGAGAGAGAGAGAGAGAGAGAGAGAGAGAGAGAGAGAGAGAGAGATTTTTCTTAATACCCACACAATAAAAAAACACTAATTAGGCTATTAACTCTTTATGCTTCATTACAAATGCCAAAATCTGCCTGTTTCTAGACAGCAAGAGCGTAATAACACGAATACAGAATAACACAAAAAAAAACATCTTTCTAATAACTTATAATCATTTGTAGCGTGCTCGTGTAAGTGACGCAGTTTAAAGATCTTTACAAGCACTTGTCAATTCAGGAAGTGTTACCATGGAGACACCTGAATATCTTTGACCTCGAGGAATTTGCATATGAAGCAAAATCTAAAGAGGCAAAAAACGAGGACTCCCTTCCTCCTCCTGCCGCTGATAAGAGAGAAAATATGAGGTAACAACCGAGTTCTGGAAACTGTTATACAAGAATATACAGTAAGCTAACAGAAGCGGATGCAATAACATTAAAAATAACAGAAAAGGCAATATAACTATCATCGCCATCAATCTTTCTTCATAACGATATAATAACAAAGATCCCTCTGCCATAAATAACAATCACAATAAAAAATGATGATGATGGTAATCTGATGACTACGGAGAATTGAAAACTCTTCTTCCAAAGGGATGCAAACCAAGTGAACGCGAAACTAGAAAACACGCAAAGAAATTTGGGAGAAAAAGACAGCAGAAACAAAAAGAGAAAGCCTGAGGAAGAGAGGCGAAATAAGCTTTATTTGTTGCAAAAAAAAAATCGAAAAGGCGAAATGCAGAAAGGGGGACGAGTCAAACAAGACCGTAAACACGCGCGTCGATAAGTTCCCTGGGGTATGCGCTACAGAATCGAGAGAGAGTTGAGAATAAGGAGAGAAAAAGGAGCAGGAATGAAAAGAAGGCAACAGGAAGGGCGGGAGAAAAGGGACTGATGGAAGAGGAAAAACTCGAGAAAATTTCCTTACCATTATTGTTAAAAACGAGCCAACGTTTCTACGGAGCAAGTGGAAAAGCCATGACATTGCCGAGCAAGTTCCCGGAAAATAGACGGCCCGCGCATAAATGAAAAATCCTTAGTAATTTTTATTTTCTTCATACAGAAAAAAATCAGTTGACAAAAGAAGAAAAGCTTTCAAATGATAGCAGCGTTACAAATCAGAAAAATTGAGGCAATGGTGCATGACTTTCAAAGTGATATCATTGCCACAAAGGTGATAAAGGTTTTAGGGTAAAAGGAACGAAGAGCAGGTGTTGGAAAAGGTGATCATGTTGTACCCCGACAGAATGTGAATGCTTGTACTTACAGGCACTCAAGGCATTGACGTATGTTTGCGGGTTAAATAAGGAAAACAGTATAATTCAACCAATCGTTTTAACTATAATTATCATTGTTGCGGAAAAGAAACCACATCGAGCAATCCTGTCTAACAATAATGATTCTGGGAAGTTGCTGACTTCCAGACAATAGGGCCGTATTCTAATATGGGAATCTGACGCATGTGGAAGCACCATGAGGTAAACTTTCATGTGGTGTGAAAACCAAAGCATGACGTTTCAGATATCCAGCTTTGTAAAAAATAAAAAAAATAAAAAATCATTGAATTAAAAATAGCAAAATGCACCATGGAATCAGAAAATCGTCTACTCAATGAAGCTTTGGTTTAGCGCTATTCACATATTCATGTCTGATCTCTGTCAAGGCTATTGTGGGTACTTCACTTCTTTCATGGCAGCAGATAACTCCTCTCTTGAACTGTCTACACCACCAATCACGTCATTGGGTCAAGACTAAAAATATCCAAGGTTCCACACCACTAGCCAAAGGAACACCAAACCCAATAGATTTACATTCACTAAAAATACCACCAACAACTATAGATGGCAGGTTACAAAGTGGTCTGTAACTGACACAATGAGCATTCATTTATGCATACACTGGACTGAATAACTGGAAAATATGGCTCTTTAGCGAAGAAGAAAAAAATTGGCAACACATGTTATATTTGAAACAAAGGAATCCAATTCAAAATATTACTTAGAGAAATCCATCTGGATATGCTTCAACCTAATTGCTCAGCTTGTCTAGCACTGCATAAGACCTCTTGGACGAAAATTAGAATGGTTGGGAATTGGCTTAAAATGACAGTCCCAGCAATAGGAATGTCAACGAAAGACCATTCAACCTCAAGTTCTTACAAATTAGATCACTTTTCCATTTTTGGTAAACAGTTCCTTAGCCCTAATAAGGGAGATATAATAGAGTAGACGTAATGTTTCAACGATGAAGACGAAGGATTTTAACCAAGTCCACCCCCAAAGAGAGATAGTGCCGTCAGCGCACCATACGCTGTGCACTGTAGGCAATACTTAAGGTTCTTTGCAGCGTCCCTTCGGCCCCTAGCTGCAAACCCCTTTCATTCGTTTTCCTGTACCTCCGTCCATATTATATTTCTTCCATCTGACTTCTCCTCTCTTCTAACAATTGTGCCAGAGTGCAGCTGCGAGGTTTACCTCCTATTACACTTTTCAAACCTTTTTTACTCGCAAGTTCCCTTTCAGCGCTGAATGACCTTATAGGTCCCAGCGTCTGGCCTAAATCTTACATTCCAAATCCAAAGATGG
>NC_087210.1:37671699-37679199 GCF_015104395.2 Macrobrachium nipponense | reverse complement strand
CCACCCCAATGAAGTTTCAAATTTTCTATCGAACCCCTTGCCTAGCATTTAATTATTAATAATTCAAGGAAAAAAAAGAACTGTCAAAATCAATTTTAGTAGTATTAGTTTCTTATGTCTTTAGCTTCAGCTCTCCACCCAGCTTCCTTTCTTCTCAGCCTTGCTGTCGAACTCCTCACAAGTGATGCATCTCAGTGCAAACAATGGGGTTTTCAGCTATCTTCCATCTCTGTACTTATTCATATCCTGAACTTTCTGTATCTCTTTATTTTGCTGTCCAGCCACTCTAACTCCTTCCTATCTCACGCACTGACGAGCTGAAAATGCCTGGTGCTTTTGAGAGCCTAACTGGTATAAATTGACTTTTCGAAAATGAAATTCATGCCAAGATTATCCATCTAAATTTCTCTGAACATTACCTCTGAGGCTCTTGCTGTATTATAGCAGTCTAACCTGGAATCTTTCCTACGTCACATTTTTCCCATTCACACTTCCTCTCTTCGGACGCTCTCTCTCTCTCTCTCTCTCTCTCTCTCTCTCCCCTTACATTCCGTTCTCCACTGCTTTCATCTCCATTTCGTGCGTGCATTCCATTCAATCTATACGACATTTAAACACACACACTCTCTCTTCGCTTCATTCCCAACTCTCGTACTTTCTTCTTCATTCTTGAGCAGTACCTGGTCCCTGGGCGGGGACTGGGAGCTGGGAGGGGGTGCGGGGAAGGAGGAGGTGGATGGCGGGGGGGGGGGGGGGGTGGGCGGCGGGTGTCTGTGAGAGGCGCACCACCTAGCAACAACTGACGGATCATGTTTTGTACGCGTTGCAGAGGGAGGGGAGTGAGTGGAGGGGGAGGGGGGAGGGGGAGGAGCTTCACGGGAGTTGTTATGAGTGCACCGGGAGGGAGAGGGTTGGGTGATAACGGCGGCGGGGGGGGGGGGGAGGGGAGGGGGGGAGATAGAGGGATGAGAAGATTCTGAAGTAGCTAATCGAGGTAACACCGTCAATGGGGTTAATAACTGTGTTGTGTCAACCGCATCGTGGAATTACGGAGGGAGAGAGAGAGAGAGAGAGAGAGAGAGAGAGAGAGAGAGAGAGTGTGTGTGTGTGTGCATAATGTAATTTTCAACAACAATACATTATTCAAAATAATTAATACGCGAAGATAAGAGGCAATTAATTACGCAATAATGTGAAAGTGTACAAACATACACATATGTAGATTATTTATATAGTATATATTTTATCTATATATATTATATATATATGTATATATGCACATAAGTATGTGTTAATATTGATCTTACCTTATAAGGAAATATTTCGTTTTGCCAAGAGAATCCTTAAAATAGGCTTAAAATAAAAAAGGAACTCGATATGTGATCTTAAATTGCAAAGTACAAGAGCAATGAATCCTGACCAGCTTAACCGTCTTCAGACTCGTTTATTGTGTACTTTGCGTATATCTATATAATATATAATATATATAATAATATACATATGTGTGTAAAAAGGCTTTAATTATTGATTTTTGAATAAATTCTAACCTAGAAAGTTCAGTAACCACTTGCAACTTCATACACCTACAGGAAAAACTCGTCAGCAGCCTGCAGACTGCATGGAAATATGTGGTTTCTGCATATTATGGCCTCTCTCTCTCTACCTCTCTTTCTCCTCTCTCTCTCTCTCTCTCTCTCGTTCTCTCTCTCCTATATATATATATATATATATATAATTTAGTGAGATCTTTATTATCATATTATAGATATAATTAGTGAGGTCTTTAATTCTCATATATATATATATATATATAATATATATATATATAGAGATTTTATATATATATATATATATAATTAGTTGAGGTCTTTGACAATTATATTAATATAATTATTATAATTATATAATATTATATATTATATATTATTATATATCTATGTGTGTGTGTGTGTGTGTGTGTGTGTAATTAAATAACTCACATATTTTTGGACGAGACATTTTTTATATTTTGAAATACGAAGCTACAAATTATCCATGTTTATATATGTATATATATATGTATATATATATATATATATATATATAATATATATATATATACTGTAACATAAAAAAAAAAAAATCTCTCTCTATGGTAAGGATTTACGAGGAGAATATATCAGGAAACAGTGACAACCCACTATAACTTAAAATGTACTTTAATAACAATTAGTAAGGAAATTAAAGTCACAAACAGAACATTAAACAAATTACGGACGCTTTACACAAAAGCAAAGACTCGCTATACAGCACTTCATCAAGACTACTAATCACTGCATTTTACAGTATAATACCCAAGTCACAAAGCTTTACATCAACACAACATATAATTCACTGTAACATCAAAAAGTTAGTGGCAACCAACGTTACATCACACAAGAAACGTCCAAATGGATAAACAATACATTACCATATATTCCTCAAAACTTGATACACTATTATAATCACTTGTTTGTTTCAGCTCCAACGAAAATCGTCGTTTTGGGCCTTTATATACCAGACTCACGCTAGACATCCATGGACCAAATATCATTGTTTCGGTACATTATCCTTGGCGACTACCGCCTACGCCAAGCGCTACTGCCATCTGTTGTCTAGTGTACACACTTTTTTTCTATGCAAATATCAATTTTCAACCTTTTCTGCAATTTTACATTCAATAAATCAATATTCCTTTACATTCCCCCTTTTAACTCAGGCGGCTCCTCTCCTCAGTCCATGCTGAATTTTCACTCTTACAATCTTAAACATTAGCTACTTCCATTTAGCAACTATCGGAGACTGCCACGTCGTTGGTAACAAGCACTTTCCTTTAAATAATCAACAGATCTAGAGAGAGAATCTGCAATGACATTTTCTTTGCCTGCTATATGGTGAATATTTAGTTTGAATGGTTGCAAAAATAAAGACCATCTTAAAATTCTCTTATTGTTGTGCTTACATTTATTAATAAAGGTTAAAGGGTTATTATCAGTATATACGTCTATTTCAAAGTTACTGTTAAGCAAGTATATCTCAAAGTGCATTAAACTCAAAATTAAACTTAAAGCTTCTTTTTCAACAATACTGTAATTTAACTGGTGGCTATTATATTTCTTTGAAAAGTAAGATACAGGGTGTAAAACACCATTATGTTCCTGTAATAATACACTGCCAGCTCCTACTTCACTGGAGTCTACCTGTAACTTAAATGGTAGATTTAAGTCTGGGGATTTCAGTACTGGCTTAGACATTAACATGAGCTTAAGTTTATTGAAGGCATCGTCACATTCCTTTGACCACACAAACTTCACATCCTTTTTCAGCAACTCTGTTAATGGGTAGGCTACATCTGAAAAGTTTTTACAAAATTTCCTGTAATACCCCACTGTTCCCAAAAATTTCATCACTCCACGTTTAGATGTAGGGAGGGTCAAATTCTTTATGACCTCAATATGACAATCAACAGGTTTCACTTGGCCATTTCCTATTTCATGTCCTAAATATTGAACAGTAGTTTTTCCAAATTCACATTTGGCAAGGTTTATCGTAACATTAAATTCTAATAACCTCTTAAAAACATCATATACTTTTTTAATGTGATCTTCCCTGGTTTCTCCAACAATAATAATGCCATCTAAATAAACAAATACACCTTCGAGATCCTTCAAGATATAATTCATCTGACGTTGGAAAGTCAGAGGTGCATTACATAAACCAAATGGCATTACCTTATAATTATAAAGTCCATGGGGTGTAACAAATGCAGCAATATCCCTGCTGTTTTTGTCTAACTCAATTTGATAGTATCCTTTCAATAAATCAATTTTACTTAAAAAAAGAAACTTTGCTACATTATCAATTATATCTTCTACTCTGGGCATAGGATATGAATCTTTTATAGTTACATTATTTACCTTTCGATAGTCTGTACACATTCTTGCACTTCCGTCAGGTTTGTCGACTAGAATACATGGGCTAGCCCATTCACTATGGCTTTCCTCTGCTAGTCCGTGTTTCAGTAAATAAGCAACTTCGGTCTTTAACTGTTGTTGTTGCCTCGGCGACATTCTGTATGGACGCTGACTTATTGGAGTCTTCTCTTAACCTGATTTTATGTTGTACTCCTTTTATCCTTTTTAGGATGGTCTGAAAATAGATCTGAAAAGTTTTGAATTAGCACTTTAAAATCATGCTGCTGTTCATCAGATAAATGAATACATAACTTCCTAAATTTTTCATCATCACTCAAATAATCTGTATTTTTTAATCGAAGTTCAATTTCTTCTTCAACGTCTTTTTCATCATCCTCTTTTGCAATTGACAACACTCCACTGGATTCGTTATACTTCTTTAATTTGTTAATATGGAAAGTTAACTTTCCTCCGTCCTGTAGGAAATTGAATTCGATAATTAACATCACTTACTTTTTCCTTCACCGTGCAAGGTCCTATATACTTCTGGTTAAAAACCTTACCAGCTGTAGGGAGATACACTAGAACCTTATCTCCTATGTCGAGTTCACATTTTGCAGCCTTTTGTCGTAATTTCTTTTCATCTCTTCTTTGTACTACTTTAAGATTCTCATGTGCTACTTCCATATTTACTTTATTTTTTCCTTCATTTCTTGTAACGTGCTAGAATCCTTCTCATCTGAAATCAACTGATTCTTTATCACCTCCATGGGTGACCTTACCTGATGGACATATACTAACTGAAAAGGAGAATAACCAACGATGAATGTACGCTATCACGAACGGCAAATAGCAACATTGGTATGTAGACATCCCATTCCTTTTCATTTTCACAACAGTACGTGCGAAGCATGGTTTTGAAGGTTCGATGAAATCGTTCGACCACTCCTTGGCTCTGTGGGTGATAGGGAGACGATAAGCAATGCTTAATATTCTGACAAGCTAAAAATAAGGTAAACTTTCTAGACGTAAAGTTGGTTCCTTGGTCGGTTTGAACTTCTTTTGGCAAACCTACCAGCGAGAAGAACTTGTTAAGCGCTTCAATTATCTTATCAGCACTCACAGTTCTTAAAGGAATAGCCTCTGGAAATCTGGTAGCACTACACATAATTGTCAGCAAATACTCGTTACCTTTGCTAGACCTAGGCAGAGGTCCTACACAATCCAAAACCAGTTTCTCAAAGGGTTCTCCTGGAACTTCAATGGGTTGCAATGGCATCACCTTAGGGTCATGTTGAGCTTTACCTACTTTTTGACATAAATCACAATTTTTACAATATTCACTACAATCTTTCCGCATCTTAGGCCAAAAAAATACCTTAATAATTTCTCATAGGTTTTGTTTATACCTAAATGACCAGAATAACTACAGTCATGAGCAATACCTAGAACAAAATTCCTATAACTACTTGGAATGACCACTTGTTCTACAACATCATTAACATTTCTACTCTTGAACTTCCTCATTAGGATTCCATCCTTTAAAAAGTAACACTTGCCTTCCTTCTCGATATCATTTATATCAACAAGGGCATTATCTCTTATTACCTTCAAATTATCATCTTCAATTTGAGATTTAACAAATTCTTCCTTATTAACTTTCAGCATTCGCAAAGGAGTACTGACTTTACTTACTTGTAGTGTTTCCGGACTATCTTTAAACAAGTTTTGTAAATCCAAACCGTCGTCATCATTTACCTTTCCTTCGGCACTCTTACTTCTTGTAGTAACTGCACAAGCAGGAAATAAGTTTGGAAATGTACATTCAACTTCTGTAATAAATGAAGAATTAAAGGGTTTTTCTGTCAAAATTGGATTACTGCTACCAAAAACTTTGTCTCCACATACATCATTTCCAAGAATTAACTCTACTCCTGACACTGGGATTTCTCTCACCAAAGCAATTTTAACATATCCCGAAATTAATGGAGTTTCTAACCTTACTTCTACTAATGGAGCTGAAAACTCAGGTCCAAACCCACGCAGAAGTACATACTCTCAGTATCCTTCCACTGGTCATACATATTTTTTATCATTACAGACTGTACCGCTCCGGTATCTCTTAACCACCTTACTTTCCTTTTTTCAACACAAGGGAGGTGTAACCAACCATCTCCCATAAAAGGTTCATACAATTCAGTACCTTTGGATGTGGACTTCTCTTCAGGTAGTCTCACTCCATTTCCTTTTACAATATCCTCAATACAACCAACATTACTAACATTTTGAACATCATTGTTACCTATTTTGTAACCTATATTCTCATCAACATCACATATATTACTGTCGATGCTATCGTTACAATACCTCTTACCTGGCCTAAGGGGAGAAGCAAACAAACAAGGACCTCTGTCACCACATGCTTGTGGTTGATTCAACAATGCAATGGTATTTTCAGGTTTATGATCATCCTTAAAATGTACAGGTTTATCTTTAACTTTATTTACCACTTGAATTGGACGGTTTATTGTGCGATGTGGACAACAACTACTGATGTGTCCTGGTTTGCCACAACTGAAACATACAAAATCTCTAAAATTTTCGCCTATATTTTGGTAACTAGGTGTAAACTGATCATTTACACTGTATCCTGCTTGTCCAGCACTAACACTAGGACCAGAATTATATCGACTTGCCCCTCTACCACCTCTATTAAAGGATTTATTATAGACTCCACGAGATGATACCTGTGAACTCGTAGTCTTACATTGTGCCTTGTAATTTTGCTGCTCTTCCCAAACTCTGCTCCTTCCAATTTTAGGAGTGACGTCAGTATTATATAGCTTATGGGTCAATGCATAATTATCAGACAATCTAGTGGCTTCATCCACATTATCTACATCACGTTCATCCAAATATGTTTTAATAAGTGGATTAATACCATCCTTGAACTGCTCAAGCAAAATAAGTTCCTGAAGTTTACCGAAATCACCATTAACTTCTCGGGCATTCATCCACCTATCATACCACAGGCGTTGTTCCCGTGCATACTCCATGTGAGTACGACTGTCTCTTTTTATCCAGCTTCTGAACTTCTCTCTATACCTCTCTGGCACCCATTCATAAGCCTTCAAAACTTCAGATTTAACTCTCTCATAATCCTTGGAATCATCTAAAGATAAGGCAGCAAATACTTCCCTAGCCTTTCCTCGAAAGGAGGTTTGAACCAACGTGCTCCATGACGTTCTCGGCCATTCACGCTGTTCTGCCACTTTCTCAAATTGTAAAAAAAATGCATCCACTTCATTTTCAACAAAAATTGGTACACTTTTTACTGCATTGTCTATTCTAAAAGATTTTGGTATTTCTCTGGACTTTTCTTCTACTTCAAGTTTCTTCATCTCTAGCTCTATCCTCTTTTGCTCAACTTCAGCTTCTACCTTCTTTTGCTCAACTTCAGCTTCTACCTTCTTTAGCTCAACAGCTCTCTCATTCTCCAATCTAACTATTTGCAAATGAATCTGCATCTGCTCAACACTCATCCCTTCATAAAAAAGTTTGGACTTTT
>NC_087210.1:37664199-37666699 GCF_015104395.2 Macrobrachium nipponense | reverse complement strand
TATAATGATGCATTCACTATTCATCAACCAAAACGACAGTTTTTCATCCATGGTGGTGTTAGTCTCACCCTCGTCTCCTTGGTGCTAAGCTCAGGTGATTCGTGATATTTCATTAGTTTACAAATATCCCCTTCTCGTTTCATACAGAGCCCTTCACAAGATCAAAGGCAATTTCTGTGGAGTTGCGTCTAATGATAATTCTGATTTGAAAAACATCCTTGTTTTTCCTCTCTTCCAACAGTTTGTACGTACACTTGAAATTTAAAAACTATTCGGAATCAGTGTCATCTTTAAGACTAGCACCCTCAAGAACACACGTCGATAAATGGATGAATTGTGACATTTCTTGCAGTCATTGCAATAACATTGGCAAGGAACTCACAACGCGATCTTGACATTATTTTAACTGGAAGGATAACAAAGCTATTATGTATTGCATTGCATAATCATTGTGTCATCTATTATGCATTAAAACTGTCCAGAAATTTGTTTGCACCAGTCCAGTTATGCACAGGCTGGGCGAACTACTTGAGAATAAAAACAGGTGCTTACATAAATACATGCGTATGCATACGTGTATGCATGTATAAAGGAAATGAACCAAACCGACCAAATACATACATACATATATGTATGTATGTATGTATAAGGGAAATGAGGACCAAACTGACAAAGTGCATGCATACATACATACATGTATGTATGTATGTGTAAGGGAGTAGTGCCAAATTGACTTAATACTCTAGTCTGCTTATCATCGATGCTGAGCTATGACTAATTCGTACCTTGCAAATTGAACCCAAATCATTCGTTACCTGGGATGTCACCGTCCAAACTTGGGACAGAGTTCTAATGGGGAGAACTAATCGCCCAATACAGGTACGACTGACAGATTACTTGTCTATTTTCGACATAGTCAACAGAAAGACATCAAACCATTGCAAGATATTTTGCGTCACATGCAACCTATCCAAGGAAATTCTTCATGCTTTGGTTTATATACAAGTTCGTGTGTTTTGTGCACATAGACAAAAACACAAACTGTAAATCAGTTCGTACACGGAAGGCAATAAGATAAAAAAAATATGATCTATCTTCATTACTCATTCCTCTAAGGCTAGAGGTAAAAAATACGGAATCGCTGCGGAGGGACAAATTACTTCAACGGAATGCGACCTATTGAAATGTAGGTCGTTCAGCTCTTTGACAAAGACTGGCAAGCACAACAGTGTCGGAGCTGAAACACGAACACTATTCCGTCACTGAAGTTACCCTGCTGAACACACTCAAGATTTGAAAAACAATATCAGGTTACAAAACAACTTTAACAGATAAACCTAATACGAATAAACTACAACTGAAGTTTCTATTTCAGGCAAAAAACATTAGCTGAAAGAACCGCATAAATAAACCATATTCTAATTTAATCACTTGTTGCGAAAAGGAAGTCTTCTACTATAAATCTTTTGTAAGGCCTCTTCATAACTTTCCTAAGTATGTTGGCTCAAACAAGCAAACAAATCTTGGATTCAGACTCGAATCTCTCCATTGTTGCCTTTCATGAGGCCCAACTTTGGAGAACTTTTCACAAAATTCCATATGCAACTTTTTACGCATTCTGCATAACAAACAAGCAAAAAATTCTAGACCTTGATCCTGACCAGGATCTTACGTGCCAAGGGCGTCTGTCTGAACGTACATGGTGGTCAGTAGTGAACTGGCCCAACGTTGCCTTAGTTCAGTGCTCAAATGACCACCAGTACAGCGATGGACTGTGCGTGTGTGTGTGTGTGTGTGAATTTTGCAAATATTGCATATGATTTACGTTTGAATAGATAATGCAAATGAAGGCATATTTGATATCACTCTCCTATGATTTCATTCAGTTCTTCGAGCGGCTGGTAAACTGAGGCTTACTAGTCTTCTACTTTTAAGTTTAATTGAAGATGTGATACTCAAATCATCATCAGCCAATAATTCGCGTCCAAGTACACTAATAATTCGGGAATACTAAATACGAAGTGCAAGAATGATTCATTTATACCAGGTGAAGAGATGAAAGAACAAATTTGGAAAAGATAACTGTGATATCATTAATATGGTCACTAGGAAGAAATTGCCACATACAAACATACACACCCACACACACACACTCACACACATATATATATATATATATATATATATATATATAATATATATATATATATATATATATATATATACATATATATAGTGTGTGTGTGTGTATAAATATGTATGTGTACACATGTTATACACACACCCTATATATATATATATATATATATATATATATATATATATATATATATATATATATATATATATATAATATGCAATATGCCAAAAACAAAAGCAAAGACTTATATTCGGAAACAAGTACTAAACAAACCGATATGTCTATCTGATTTAAGCAACAAATAGAAAATAACTATAATAACACTGACCTAAACTGAAAAGATAATGATGACCATTACTA